>NC_084954.1:26315520-26615520 GCF_949316205.1 Platichthys flesus
ATCAAAGTCACTAGCAGCATTTGATGAGGGTAGACATCCCGAAAGACAACCCCAACATGACATGCCAAGCAGTCCCGCTGCAATCACAGTCCATGGTCAGCAACCATCCAGACCACGATCCACCATCCAGACCAGACGCCACTCCAGTCCTCAGTCACCGTCCACCGCCGCCCACTAGGACCCATCACGAGCCACCACCACGGTCCTGGTCCACCCCCCGTGCCCAATGCCAACGCGACACAGGGTCCGCCACCAGCACCACGATCAGCCCACATGACTCAGAATCCGCCACACTGGATCCAACACTGCGACCGCCGGTGCGCGATCCACAAACCGCAATCCATGGTGCGGCCACAGAGGCACTGGATCTGCGGTTGATAAGCAAAGGGATTCCGGGGAAGGGGGATAGGGATGGAGAAGAGGAAGGAGAAGCTGGAAAGAGAAGCTCTAAAGAGAAGCTCTGTGTTTCATGTGTCATAAAATAACTAAAAGTAACGTTCTGGCGCACTAGTTAGCTCTAACTATAACCTTTATCAAAAAGGAAGGGTTTGAGCCTACTCTTAAACGAAAAGATGGTGTCTGCCTCCCGAACTAAAAGTGGTCGATTATTCCACAGCGGAGGGGCTTGATGGCTAAAAGCTCTGGCTCCTACTCTACTTTTAGAGACTTTAGGTACGACAAGTAGGCTTGAATTCTGGGAGCGAGTGCTCTGTGGGTTTATTACTAACAGCTCTTTAAGGTAAAAAGGCGCTATAATTATTAAGGGCCTTCAAGGTGAGGAGGAGAATTTTAAATTCTATTCTAGATTTAACTGGAAGCCAGTGTAGCGATGCTAATACTGGAGAAATGTGCTCTCTTCTCCTATAAGTATGTGCCATTTAAGTGCTACTAAATCAGACATGGGCAAAGTACGGCCTGCGGGCTGTATACGGCCTGTTGGGCTCTTTAATCTGGTCCACCGAACTTTTCCAAATATTAAAAAAATAAATTAAATTAAATTTATATTAAATGGGAGTGTGGTGTATAGGGCTGGAAAGGGCACATGATCTCCCTTCACTTTTTCGCTTTGTGAGCCCCTCTGTAAAATGAGCGTATCAAGGAAGCGAAAAGTGGACAATGAGTGCCAAGTGTTTAACGCGGAGTGGACAACAAAATACTTTGTCACTGACATCCAATCGAAAGCTGTATGCCTGATATGCCGAAATACTGTCGCAGTTTTCAAGGAGTACAACATCAGCCATCACTTTGCTACGAAGCATGCTAACTCATTAGCAAGCAGTCAACGCAAGTACGGGTGACTACAGCTCAGAGGTTGGCTGATTATTTGTTAAATTGCCTTGCAAATAAATGCTTTGCTACTTGTTAAAGGCCAAATCCTGTCATGTAATGATTTTTCCATGTAAATTATATTAGTTCACAAAATTACTCCATCCATCTGGTCCTGGCCCGGCCCCTCTGTCAAATTTTAGAACCCATTGTGGCCCGTGAGTCAAAAAGTTTGCCCACCCCTGTACTAAATTGTTAGTTTGGACACCCCTGATTTAGACATATGGACCAGCGGTATGTCGGGCATGCGAAAAGCCAGGCTTATGACCATAAGAATACCATCCCCAAGGTCAAGCCTGATGGTGGGTCATTGATGATGTTGGCCTGTTTTTCTGCGGCAGGAACTGGAAATCTTGATCGTGTACCTGTCATCATGGATTCTCAGAAATACCAGGCCATTTTAAGGTTGAATGTGATGCCTACTGTTGACAAATTTAACCTTGGTGATCATTAGACTTTCCAGCAAGACAATGATCCAAAGCCAACCTCCAAGTCAAGCAAAGCTTGGTTGAAAAAAAGATCCTGAAACTTCCAGGAGTGGTATTCACAGTCACCAGATTTAAATCTGATTGATAATCTTTGGTGGGATTTAAAGGACCCATCGAATGCCCATTTTAGCACAGTTGATATGGTTCTTTGTGGTCTTAATGAAATGTTTGTAACATATTTTGGTCAAAATACCACAAGGAGCTCGCGAGCTAATGCTAGCCGGGGAGACGGAGCCGCGCCGTCTCTCCCCGGAGCCATTGAGATGATGGTGGGGGGTGGTCCAAGGCCATGTAGCGAGACTATGACGTATTTTTCGTCGTAATCCCATTCGACGAAACCTACAACCACAACAGATCGCGGGAGTTGTTTTGGGGATGGTAGACATGCCAGATGCCCAAATTAACGTGTAGAAGAACTAAAAAAGTGACATTTTCATAGTATGTCCCCTTTAAAGAAGGCAGTTGCAGCATGGAAGCCATCAAACATAACTGAACTAGAGACTTACTATATAGCATCACTATAATGTATCCTGAGGTGAGAGGGTTGAACATTTCTGATTGCAGCTGTAGGTGCTATCAGCTGTGACAGTAAGACAAGATAAGATAAGATAAAACTTTTTGGATCCACACACCAGGAAATTAAGGACCTGTGAAAGCATTTCTTCTCGCACTGTGGGTGGAGTAGTCTGCTGCTGAAAGAGCTGCCAAGGGCCCCCAAGCTGTCATGTAGGGGGTGAGAGGTGTCATAAAAAGTCCAAATTAGTCTCCTGCACACTCCAAGGGACCTCAGTCTCCTCAGCAGATGGAGACAACTCGTACCCTTCTTGTACAGGATGTATGTATTTGTGGACTAGTCCAGTTTGTTTTTTAGGTGAACACCCAGTTATCTGTCGTCTTGTAACACAATTTCAATGTCTACATTCTAGATGTAAACCTGTATGGTCTGGGGCGACCTCATGCGAAAGTCTATCACCATCTCCCTTGTATTGGTGGCGTTGATTGAAAGGTGATTCTGTTCACAAAAGCGAACAAAGTCAGTGTTGATCCCCCTTTACTCCAGATCGTTGGCCTGTGATACACGACCAACGATGGCTGTGTAACAGAGATTTTCTGGATATGACAGCTCTCTGTGTTGTGTCTGAAGTCTGAGGTGTATATGGTAAACAGGAAAGAAGAAAGCACCGTCCCTTGTGCTTTCTCCTGTGCTGCAAACTACCACATTCGACACACAGTCATGAAGCCTCACATTCTGTGGACTGGCGGTGAGGTAGTCGATGGTCCATGCAGCCATCCAGCAGTGCTGGCTGAATGTTTGAAAGCACTGGAAAGTCAAAGAACATGACTCTCACAGTGCTAAGGGTGTTCTCCAGGTGCTCGAGGGATCTGTCCTCCATGTGTGGCCCACAGAGCACTTCCCAGTCCGTGGTCTGTCGCATGTATGAGAAGAGCCGGTCTCGGTTTGATTCAACAAGTATCTATTAAGAAGCAATGAAAAGGTATGAAAAGGACAGCACAGCAATGGGCACCCAACACACTGCCCCGGCCCTTTAGCAATACCGGGGCAGTCAAGAGTCTCACAGCACGGACGGTGGTTGTAATATTTTATAACAGTAGGTATAATTTGATTGGTCAATAATGAAGGGGAATCGAGACTTGGTTTCTTTCTCGATGGTGCGCAGGCATAGTCCACCCTCTTGGCACTGGAATTAGGAAATAACGAGGAGCAACTCCCAGTTTCACTCCTCCTCCGAAAGATGGTGGGCAAATCTTCGCATAAACAAGCCTTTACTCAGCTGACGGCTTTTGGGTCGATGTTGTTGTTCCTTGGAGTAAAGAATATTGTGTTCCTGCTCTATCGGCTGTATGTTCTGTTTGTGTAAACATGCGCATCCTCCAAACAAAACAATGCCTTTCTATCTTCCCTCCAGAACCTGGGGCAGCTGGTCGACCTCAGTGAGATGTTGAATAAATCTAAGAGAGTTAATCTTTAATCCAGAAAAGTTAGGTGTGACAACAACAAGCTAAAATACAGTGTATAGTATGCCACTGATTTTCAGTTCCCACATGAGGCAGCGGCTCTTATCAGAACTTTTATCAAGACAGGTGTGAGACTGACCAGCGATGTGACGCACACACATTCTAACTAACTTTGAGATTAACACCAAGCAGCAACCGTTATTTTAAGTCATTGTGTGAAGGCCCTATACCTTGTCCAAATTGCTCCTGCCCCCACCCTCCTTCATTTGTTTAGTGTTCAGTTCTGTTGCCATCTTCACAGACCTACACAAACAGACAGGCTAAAATTTAAAATCCCAACAGGTCCAAAAGAGTCCCTCAGTGCCATACTTGTCTCCTCAGACCATTTCCTTACATACCTTTTGGTTTGGGGTTGTTTATTCACTGTAGGCAGGGATCAGACAAATCAGGTTTTGATCAGAACCACCCAGTCAGGGGAGGGTGGAGGAGCTGTATGCATCCTTGGCATTTGCATACAGTATTCCAGTGTTTTATGGTCACTGCTTTGCTATTTAAAGGGCCCATATCATGTAAAATACATTTTGTGGGCTTTACTATCCGCAATTATTTTAAGGGGGTCAGTCGGTACTGTTGGGGTAGACTCCCCAGTGGGTTGTAAATACTTGGGCCCTGCTAGGCCAAGCTGAAACCAGTTTGGCCAGTTTACAGTCTTAATTCACACCTTCCTCAGACAGGCTGGAGCCAACGGTGAGGACAAAGGATTAAAACTTTTGGAGGGAAAACATTCTCCAGCAGGCCTGAGAATCTCCCCCTGGTGGTTGAAAATGTCCTGAAGAGCCTTCAGGACCCCCGCTGAGTTCCAAGCCCCACCGACTAAGGTCGGAATCCTAACATTCTCATTGGCTGAGAGCCAACTGAACCCTGTGACCACTTCCGGAGGAAGCAAGAACCTCTCAGGTAGAATAAAACCACTGAGACATCAATAATCGCTGCCATTTTACCCTGCTCTGAAGACATCACCAGGCCCCTTCGGGGCCTCCCAGCTGATTTAGTTGCTAAAGGGGGCAACCTTAACTTTTAGTTTATCAGCCATTTTTACCCTGCTCTGAAGACGTCAACAGACCCCTCCGGGTCTTTCCAGATGATTTAGTTGCTAAAGGAGGCAACCTTAACTTTTAGTTTATCAGCCATTTTATCCTGCTCTGAAGACATCACCAGGCCCCTTCGGGGGCTCCCAGCTGATTTAGTTGCTAAAGGGGGCAACCAGAGTTATTTTCTTTCATTCCTTTCATTATCCTTTATCTCAGTCGACGTTTTATTTTCAAAAGGACTTTTGCTGTTTTAACTTGAAAAGACCAAACAGGAAATTGCACGCGGAACAATCTCAGACTGTTTCACATTTCCCACGGACTTTACTTTCTTTTCCCAACGATCTACAAACGGCTTCCACCGGCATCCCCTGCAGAAGCGCGAGATTCATTCCGATGAGGAGCACGACCTCCACATCCCTGAAGAAGAAGGACGATGTTCATCCCGTTGAGGAGCAAGACGAATCTGCTCCTATTCGGCCCAGCCGACGCCGCTGCGACAGAAGAACCAGCGCAACAGAGCTTGAGCGGCCACGATTATTCACTGGACTTCCGAAATATCCGCGCGACACGCGCATGCAACACCGTGAAGGTCACAGTAAGAGGCTTTATTGTCTGGGCAGATGTTAATCTAATACGTAGCGTATTGTTTTAATACTTGAATGTATTTGTTTTGTATGAGACCGCCGAGGTTCCAGTGTTTTAGCGGCGATTCGCCACTTCCGGTTACGGCCTTGTGCCATAGTTTTTAAGCGCCGTGAGCAGCGTCTCCAGCTCATTGTGACCGTTTGAACAACTTTAAAGATACTTTACCGGTCAAACCTCAGCACACAACGCCACTTGGGTGCTGAGTGGTAAAGTAAGTGTAACTTGTCTCTGACGGTGCTTTTAAGAGCTTTGCTCTCCCCTTGTATTCTCTCTCTCTCTCTCTCTCTCTCTCCTTCTAAACCAAACCATACACACATCCGATCTGTATTTAGAATACAGTTCATGTAACATAGTTAAATCTATATTCAGAGAGGCTGGACACATCTGGAAGCCATGCGGCCGAACGCCAAAGCAGAGACAAAGAATTCTCTTTGTCTGAAAATCCCTTTGTGTAATTCATGTGACGACTACCAGTGTGAGCTCCGGCCACATGGTGTCATTAACATAGACTCCATTTTGAATAACGCAAGTTAAACCACCATTTTGAGTCCATTAATGCCACGCCTCCTCTCTCCCTCTCCTCCCATTCTGGCTCTAAATTCATAACGGCTCCGCCATCTTGTTTTGTAGTCAATCCGCCATTTTGAGAGTTTTTAGGCCTTGATTCCACGAATCATGATCGGCCGCCATCTTGGTTGTGACGTGACTGCGTCATCGCCACGCCCCCTTCTTTTTCTCTCTCTCTCTCTCTCTCTCTCTCTCACACACACCCACACAGACACAGACACAGAGACACATTGATAGACACAGACAGATACACACACACAGATACACATAGATGAATACATGTGTTTTCTTAATTGTGATAAGCGGCTGCTGTTGTTATCTTTGAAATATGGGAGTTTGTTAAAATGATGAATCATCAAAATAACAATAACTGTATTTCACATGCACACACATAGACACACACACACAGAGAGACACTTTGACACAGACACACACACATACCGAGACAGACATACATAGGTAGACCGCCGGTTTTAAATGTATTTTCTGAATTGTGATAAGTGCTGCTGCTGTGTTTATCTTTGAAATATCGGAGCTTGTTAAAATGATGAATCATTGAATAACATTATAACTTTATTTCCCCTTTTTAATAAATGCTTTTGTAATTAAAGTATCTGTAGTCTGTGATTATTTGTGCATATGTATGTGATTGCAGCTGGATTATGATTGCCTGTGCTCGAACTTAAAACCCTTCATTGTTTATTATATAATCATTAATACTAAATATTGAGATTATTAATATAACTTATATCATTGAGACTGATATTTTATAGATTGAATTGTTGGTCCCTGTAACCAGGGTGGTGCCCCGCGACAATAAGCAATGATTACAGATTTGTATTATTCTTAATTGATAATTGTATTGTTTTCATTAATTATTTTAACTATTATTAATGGATAACCATATCATTTCTAATTAAATGTGTTACTGTTCTTAATTAATAGCTTTATCTTTTTTGATTATTTTTAATAAATAATTGTTATTTTAATAATCATATTTCATGATTATTAATAATTAGCCAACGTCAATTCTACTCCTACTATTGCACAACAGTACCCTAAAAGTAAGCTCCCCATTCGGGACTGAAACTCTGGACTGTAACTCAGGACTGAAACTCGGGACTGAACCTCAGGACTTACTCCTTTATTCGCAGACTGTCCTGCTAAAACATGAACAAATATGAGGACTATGTAACTTACCTTTCAGAAACATCCTGCAACGTGACTTTCAGCTGTTTTTACCAGAGAGATCGTCAATGCGGCAAAATGACACCATCGATTGGCCCAGTCGTGTGTCCCTCAAAGTGCAGTCAGCAAATCATAGCAGGGGCTCATATATAATAAATGAGGCAGGAGAAAACAGCCTGCTCTGTCTGGAAAACCAGAGAGAGGCAGAAGAGAGGACATGGAAATACACATCGAAGTTTTTTCGACTTTCAACCACAGATATCATCTAAGGGGTACCAATTCCTTAAATTTAATCCCAGAAAGGTGTAAAATATGGGCCCTTTATAACAAACTGGGTGAATGTGGGGAGAGTGGAAGACAGGGAATCATGGTTGGAATCTCTAGAGATGAGGAGGAGGGACTGAGGGTGTGATACCTGCAGCTGTGACACTACAGTTTGCAGATGCTCTCAAGCTGCTGCAGCATCGGCCAAAGGGGGGATGTAGAGAGTTATCGCAATGACGTGCAAGAACTTCTACAGGAGGTCATATGGTAAAATGCTTACAGTTAGCAGTTCGATGTCTCTTGTGAAGCATATGTTGCTACTTTCCAGGTGCTCCCTCTGCCGCCTGGTTAGCGCCGTTAGATCTTCCATCTTATAGGGGAAAGATCTCACATTCCCCATAATCACGGAAGAAATACATCGTTTATTACGTTGTTTCTTCTCCCGTCACTTTGGATGGCGCCATCTTGGGGTCTGGTAGTTTCAGTTTATAAAAAGTGTCCTGTTTGTGCAAAAACCAGGCATGTATTCTGTAGTCAATGGAAAATGTACAGATTAATCATGTTGGGTACCTGCGTTAAACACACTGTTCAATCCCATAAACTGTGGCTTCAATATTTAATTATCAGAGATTAAGTAAACACTTCAGAGTTTGTATGTCTAAAATGTACTAAAAACAGCAAGAACATTTGTTAAATGTGAACTTCAGGTTTGACAGTTCCAGCTGTTTATGATTGATGACTCTTCACATTGGTAAACACTTCCCTGTGAATGTTGTGACTGCTGAAGTTGATCCATCACCTAATTATAGTTTAATGGTTTTCAAATTATGTTTTAAAAATGTTACTACACCCTTGACAAATTTAGTAAAATGTAAAAAACTGAAAATGAGAAAATTAAAGAATTACGGATATTCTTATCCAGTCTCTGTCCTCCATATCCCGAAGAATTGCACCTAATAGGCTTGTGATAGTTGGACGAGGTCCAGTTGTTTTACATCATCATCTAAGGCTGCAGCCAGTCAGTGTCCGGTAGATTAATGGCTGATTGAAAAAAACAATCAAAAGCAAGTGAGCTCAGAGAAATAGATAAAGAATGAATGAAGTAGTTGCTAACAATCAGACATTATCACACTAAATTCAGTTTTATGATTTCCCCTTGGCTGTGGATGTTGGGTTTCTGGATGCCAGAAACATTAGTCTAATCCGAATCTTAATCTAATTTAGTAAATTTACAAAACTCTTCGAGCCTGATCTACTAAAGGTTTGCACATTCAAAAACATGTGCAAACTGGATTTCGCCCGGGAAAAAGCTCTTTATTCAGAGTATTGATGTTGACTTTGATGTGAAGCTATGTGTCTGTCTAATCTTTTTACTTTGTTGCAATCATTTTACTTTAATGCTGTATTATAGGCAACATCTTTGTGTCGCGCTGAGCTCTAAAGGATGTGAATTTCGAATACAATTCACCATTCTGCTCCCTGCTGGCACTCAAAATGCAGCCCATAGTATATCTTACTGGTCTCTATAGGCCTACTGTTTATAATAATCAGCGACCTCTATTTGTGTGTGGGTGACATGACGTCATACAAAATTGCCCCACCAGAAATTTCAGGCTAAAATCGCTGCTGGTTTGCCTTAATGAATATGCAATAGCAAGCATCTCCTTTTTTATTACTGCTTTCAACAGTGGTGTCCTTCTCGGTTGTCTTTCCACTTTGGCTCAAACAGAGACGGATAGTGCAATCTGACACTGATGGACCTTGACCTTAGAGTTCACCTCTAATCTCTTTGGAAGTCGTTCTTGGCTCTTTGGTTATCGTTCGTATTATCCGTCTTTTCATTTTGTCATCAATTTTCCTCATGCGGCCATGTCCAGGGAGATTGACTACAGTCCTCTGGACCTTAAACTTCTGAATAATATGTGCAACTGTAGTCACATGAACATCAAGCTGCTTGGAGATGGTTTTATAGCCTTTACCTATAACATGCTTGTCTATAATTTTCTTTCTAATCTCCTGAGACATCTCTCTCTTAAGGTTTCTGTGGTCCATGTTCAGTGTGGTACACACCATGATACCAAACAGCACAGTAATTTTTTTTTAATCTTTTCTAGGGGTACCATCATTTTTGTCCAGGCTATTTTCATTAGTTAGTTTTTTTAATGATTTTGTTGAACTACAATTCAAAAGCAATGTCTGATTGTCGTGAATTAATTTTCAGTAAATTTGTATTTATTATGACTTTTTCAGTTCCAAGTTATTTCAGTGACCATTAGGGGTTTTTCTTGTCCACGTGTGTACATATATAGTGCTTCTCACGTTTTGATGACCACTCCAAACGCTTTACAGTGAAGATTTTGACACATATCAAAAATACATTCACACAGTGGATCTTTGTGCAGCACAGCGTTCAGGGGCAATTTGGGGTTCCCAAAGACACTTGGGCATGTGGAATGGGAAACACTGGGACTGAACCCTGATCTTCTGGTTAAAGGACGACCACGCTCAATAGCCTAAGCCCAAGCCGCCTCGAATAAACAACATTGAAGAACTTGTCAAATCAAAATTAAAAGAAAAACTGGTGACAACAGCCTTCCACGTTTCCTTTTTAGTTTACAGAGTCTCTGTGAAGGGTGCAAACCAAAATCAAAATGACCTGTGCTGAAAATGTACTAAGTGCTAATATTTCTGTATGTCTGCTCTGGGCCCTGGCCAGTCAAATCGTAAAACACCACTAAGTAAAAGTAAGCATCCCATCAGCCTTTAAAGTTTCACAAGTGAAAATTAATGCTTTTTTCCCTCTCACCAGACACTGTATCCCTTTGGCACTCAAAAGGAAAACTAAAGGATGAAAACATTTCTGGAGACATTGGCATCACACAGGCTTCCCAGCAAGCTTTGAGTATATGCATGTGGGTTTGTGTGATAGTGTGAGAAAGAGTTGACAGGCCTGACAGGGGCTTGATATTTTACTCATGGAAATTATGCCCTCACCCAGCCATCAGTGTCACATAGTCTCACTGGGTGTCCATCACAGGCTTTGTAAGGAATAAAAAAAACAAAATGTTGAAGAAACATGTTATAAAAAGGATGTTTTTCATGTTTGGAGTGCCCAGACGATTGGCCTGTCAGCAGGGGAAGTGATGAGACACACATGTGATTACCTATGCATTAAGGAGGATGATAAGGGCCTTGCAGCTTAGGAATGCTTCAAAATAGCTGTCGAACAAGGCAGCCTTGTATTGAATAGTAGAGGACTGTTTACTTGGAGCTTATGTGTTCCAGTTTCCATAAGGCTGGATGAGATACATCTGATTGAAATTGTTGAGTAAGGCACCAAAACATATATTTTGAATTGCAAGGCTCTCAGCTCACACTGCTTTCTGAACTATGAAAAAAGCAGCTCAACTGGCAGAACATTTTTGTTGATGAAATTGCAACTCAGTGTTTATATTGTGCGGATGGTCACAAATCAATGCATGTGAAGGACAAAGATGTGTGTAAAAATACTTTGAGTTTATTATGAAACTTGTGAATCAGAGGACATCAGTTTAGTAGGTGGTCTTTCAGTGTTAACTAGAATACATTTACATTAACTTTGGTAAAATAATGTGGACACATGAATTCCTACCCCCCTCTAAATGTTGTCTGATTGATCAGATCTCAATTGCAACCCCAGTGCATCTTAGATTGTTCGCATCTGCACTTAAAGGTTCAGTGTGTAAAAATTCGTACAATTTAGATGATTACACACTAGTGAAAACATTAGTAGGATAATAATATATTCAATTTATGCCAATAGATGCCTTTCACCCAATTCTTACACACTGAACCTAAGATCTGTTCACAGGTGATTGGAACACCTGAGATTGATTTGATACCAGGTCTGATCAGGGCCATAGTTGAAGTTCAAAGCAGTTATTGTTGTATGTACCCTCCCTGTACAATACAATTATTTCTTTGTCTTCCACTATGAATACCGTTAAAAGTTAAAAAAATATCAGAGTAAAATATAAAAATATACTAAGAGTAAAAGATATAAACATGTTATATAAAGTAAAACATGTGTGCAATGTAGTATAATAGACATTACTGTTGATGTTGTTATGCTAGAGTAGTCGAGCCAGCTCAGCTCATTGTTTATTCATTCTGAATATTTGGTTTCAGTTAAGAATGTTTGTTTCTCTGTTTGTGTTTTAAATTAGGATCAACTTCCGCTGATTAATGGATTTGTTTAACTTAATATATTTTCATTAAAATATTTGTTTCATTGTTGCTTGTTTGCCTTGATTTCTAATCCTTGTTTTCTTTGATGTTCACCTCCTAGTTGAGGCTGGTGCTCATAAATGCCTACACATGAATGCCTTATCTCCACCAGGTTGTTTCAATGTGGACTAAACCATGTAGGATGGCAGCAAATGGTTTTGTTTTGTAATTAATTTTTATCCCAGCCTAAAGTATTATCAACTCTAGCCTTAAAAATGTGTTCTAGAGTTATTCTACGCTTTAATGTTGTCATTTAAAGACACTTTATTAATATTAATAATTTTCATTTTATCTTTTCTATTTAAGGGATGGTTTTAGCCAAACATATGACTCCGGTAAGACCAGAAGTGGGTGACTGTGCATCTATGTGAACAAAGCTTGGTGCATGGACACTGTCATCATTGAGAGTCACTGCTCTCCTAACCTGGACTATATCATGGTTAAGTGCAGACCGTTCTATTTGCCCAGAGAGTTTACATCTACTGTTGGGACTATATACTATATCCCCCCTGATGCTAATGCTAAGCTGGCAACGAAAGAACTGCATTCTGCCATTAGCAAACGACAGCCTATATTGTTGCGGGTGACTTCAACCACTCCAGCCTGAAGACTGTACTCCCCAAATTCCACCAACATATCTCCTGTGCAACGAGAGGAGTCAAGACTTTGGACCATGTTTACACCAGCATGGCTGGTGCTTACAAAGCCGTCCTCCTCCCCCATCTAGGACAGTCTGACCACCTCTCCTTGTTTCTACTCCCCAAATACACACCACTCATCAAACGTGTGAAACCCACAGTGAGGACAGTTAAAGTGTGGCCAGAGGGAGCAGACACTGAACTCCAGCTCCAGTTCAAACTCGCAGACTGGAGGGCGTTTGCCGTTCAGGCAACACTGGACTCCCACACTGACATCGACTCTTATGCCTCTTCCGTTCTTGACTTCATCAACACCAACATCAACAGTGTCACCACCCTCAAACGTATCACTACATTCCCTAACCAGAAGCCATGGATGAACAAAGAGGTCCGTCTACTGCTGAAGGCACGAGACATCGCTTTCAGATCAGGTGATGCTCAGGCCTACAGTTCATCCAGGGCTGACCTGAAGAGGGGCATCAAGAAGGCCCAGCACTGCCACACGCTAAGGATTGAGGAGCACTTCAAAAACAACTCCGACCCCAGACGTATGTGGCAAGGCATCCAGGCTTTAACTGACTACAAACCCACCAACACTTCCCCCAAAACAGTGATGCCTCCTTCCCTGACGAGCTCAACATCTTTTATGCTCGCTTTGACAGCGAAAACCAGGAGGCGGCTACCAAGGCTGTGCTCACTTCAGACCACCAGCCCCTCACACTCTCCTCCATCGACGTGTGTGCTGCACTGAGCAGGATCAACGCACGTAAGGCTGCTGGCCCTGATGGCATCCCCGGACGCATGCTCAGGGCCTGTGCTGGGCAGCTAGCTGAGGTCTTGACTAACATATTCAATCTGTCACTGGCCCAAGCAGCTGTCCCCACGTGCTTCAAAACCACCTCCATCGTGCCAGTGCCTAAACACTCCACTGCAGCGAGCCTCAAAGACTTCCGCCCTGTTGCACTCACCACCACCATTATGAAGTGCTTCGAGAGGATGGTCCTGGCTCACCTCAAAACCTGTTTACCACCCACACTGGACCCCTTCCAATTCGCCCACCGCCAGAACAGGAGTACGGAGGATGCCATCTCCACGGCACTTCACTCCACACTTTCTCACCTGAACAATAACAACTCCTATTTAAGAAAGCTGTTCATAGACTTCAGTTCAGCTTTCAACACAATCATCCCCTCCATACTGATCACGAAACTCGGCAATTTAGGCATCAACCCTTCCCTCTGCAACTGGATACTGGACTTCCTATAGGTGGAGGTGTGGTTAGAGGACCACACCTCCTCAACCCTCATCCTGAACACCGGCGTGCCACAGGGCTGTTTGCTAAGTCCTCTCCTTTACTCACTATTCACGTATGACTGCATACCTGTACATGTCACTAATACTTGTGTCAAGTTTGCAGACAATACTACGGTGATTGGCCTCATCAGCAACAACGATGAGTCGGCCTACAGAGAAGAGGTCCAGCATCTGGCGGAGTGGTGCGCCGACAACAACCTGGCTCTCAACACCAAGAAGACCAAAGAGCTCATCGTGGACTTCAGGAAGAAAGGCAGCACACACACCCCCATCCGTATCAACGGGACGGAGGTTGAGCGTGTCACCAGCTTCAAGTTCCTGGGTGTCCATATCTCTGAGGACCTCTCTTGGACCCTCAACATCTCAACCCTGGTCAAGAAAGCTCACTAGCGTCTCTTCTTCCTGAGGAGACTGAGGACGGCTCATCTGTCTCAGATTCTGGTGAATTTCTACCGCTGCACCATCGAGTGCATCCTCACCAACTGCATCTCAGTGTGGTATGGGAGCTGCTCTGTGGCGGACCGGAAGTCACTGCAGAGGGTGGTTAAAACTGCCCAACGCATCACCAGTTCCTCACTCCCCACCATTGCAGCTGTCCAGGGCAAGAGATGTCTGCAGAGAGCGCGCAGCATTGTCAAGGACAGCTCTCACCCCAGCCACAGACTGTTTGCCCTCTTCCCTTCTGGGAGGCCTTACAGAAGGCTTCATCCCTGCGGCTGTCACCCTGCTGAACTCTGCACCGCAGTGATAGCAGCAATCCCCCCGGCCACACACCATCATCCTACCACTGAACATTTGAATACTTGCACTACACTGTTACTTTTTTTAACACACACCCTCTTCCAACCACTGAACATTTGAACACTTGCACTACACTATTACTTTTTTTTAATACTGTATTATCCTGCCTATAGTATATTCATATTTATATGTTTATCTTGCTTAAAGTTATTATATCACACAATACCTGTCAATACTGTACTACTTCAGATATATTACTTACTGCTCATAGTTCTTATATCATACAATACCTGTTAATACTGTACTATTCCATATATATTTGCTACTGTAGTGAATAGGGGACTTGCATAATTCACCCTCGCGCTCAGTATAGGCACAATCGGCGTCAGTCTCCTACGAGGGCGATGACATCGACCCCGGGGCATGCCGGGTGACGTGATGACGTCAGGATCCCAAGGCATGATGGGAACGTAGTGACGTCTGAGACCCCAGGGCATGCTGGGATGTTAAAAGCCATCTTGTTTGTTATTGTTTTGATGCTAATAAACGGAGCACAATTTGTGTGTTCAACTTGATGGAAGTTGCCCCTTGTGTTGCGTCGCAATTTCCACACTACTGTACATATCTTATTTATTTACATTCCATTTTAAATACGCACAATACTCTGCACTTTAACTCCTTTTTTTGCACTTCTGGTTAGACGCTAAACTGCATTTCGTTGTATAAGTACTTGTACTGTGCAATGACGATAAAGTTGAATCTAATCTAATTTATCTAATATTTAATGCTTTTGTTTGAGGCATTCAGCCATTTGTCTCAGTTTTGTGTATCGATGTCATGTACCTTTATCTTGTGAGAAAGTTCCTGGACTTCTGGTCAGATTGTTGCTCTTCAGTTCTCCCTAACTGACTGCTCACGTCCTGAGTTTAAAGGGTTGAAACATCAATCCCAAACAGACCCCCAGCAATTTGAAGTTGCTCACTCTGTTCTTGTGAGAGGCGTATGTGAGCATTTTTTCGAGCATAGGGCGCAGTGTGGAGTGTGATCCAAGGTTTCACTAACAGTTTGTTAGTGTACTTCTTCGGGATGACTGTATTAAAAGCACTGCTGTAGTCTATGAAAAGCATCGTGAAGTAGGCCTCTATTTTTTCTAGGTGAGAGAGGACTATGTGAAGGGCTGCAGAGTGGTACTTCTATAAGGGTGATAGACTAACTGCAAGGGGTCCGTCGTCTCAGGTATAGTGCTCTGAATATGGCCCAGAACCACTCTCTCTGAGTCTTTACTCTTAGTGTGGTTATTAGGACAAGAAACTGCAGTACAGACCATTTACCATTTTACCAGCAAAGCTCAACTCAGAAGGGCTAACTCCTCCAGTGAAGACCAAGCCTTTTGCCAACACATGAAGACCTACAAGGGCATTCAGAGAGTGCATTCCTCCACCTAGGCGAATGCCCTATCTCACGATATTAAACAAAGAAAAAATTAATTCCTTGAGCTGTGTGAGAGGGAGAGAAATGCAATACATGCTGGCCTAGCATCATCAACAAAATAACCATATTTACAACATTGATTGAAAAGACATAAAGGGAGAGGTGTATTAATGTTTAATGATTTGGGCTTAAGAAAAAGTCTTACTGAGATGAGGGAAAGAGTAATGGAAGTTGTAATCGCAGAAGTGTTGTCAGCAATGGTAGAATATGTGAGATTGTTGTTGAGATATGTGATATGTGAGATCCCACAAAGATGGCGCCACGAAAGGCTGCTTCGGCGTGTTGGTGCGCACTTCTGTGTTTGTTTTAGTATTTAATTCTGTTTACTGCGACCCTACTCTGATTACTTTCACGATGGACAAGCTTCTTACCATCAGGGACACAACACCATCGGATTTATGTCCCAACTTCCTCGCCTCTTCCATGGATTTACTGATCAAAGGTGCTGCGGTCCTTGGCCAGGCAGCAAGACTGGCCAACGCTCACCTCTCCCGAGCATTCTCCTCTCCAATGTTCGTTCGCTGTGCAATAAAATGGACGAACTGCGCCTTCTCATCCGGACAAATAGAGACTTTTCCCTTTCTTCTGTCTTGTGTTACACGGAATCCTAGCTGACCGAAGCTACACCGGATTCCGGTGCACAGCTAACCGGCTTTCAGCTGTTACGAGCGGAACGCGACCCGATCCTCTCACGCAAGGCAAAAGGCGGAGGGATTTATTTTTATATAAACCATGGCTGGTGCAGCGACGTGAAATTTTACAGTCCTGTTCACCGGACCTTGAAACTTTTTGTATCACCTGCAGACCGTTCTACTCTCCCCTTGAATTCACCTCTTTTATCCTGGCTGGAGTCTACATCCGAGCAAGCTGATGTGCGCGAGGCTCAACGACAACTCGCGGAGCAGATACTGGGAGTGGAGAGAAGGAGAGAGAGAACACGCATTCCCCCGTTATTGATCTTGGGGACTTTAATAAGGGGAACTTATCTCAGGATCTCCCAAAATACAAACAGTTAATCAAATGCCCGACCAGGGGAGACAATACTCTGGACCACTGTTACAGCTCCATCAGCAAGGCGTATCATGCAGTTTCACGCGCTGCTCTGGGTCTATCCGACCACGCTCTCATTCATCTGATCCCGGCTTACAGACAGAAACCAAAACTTTCTAAACCTTCTGTGCTGAGATCAAAGAACTGGAGCAGCAGATAAGCTGTGGAGGAGCTGCATTACTGCCTGGAAAACACTGACTGGGACATGTTCAGAACTGCTTCTAACAGCCTGGACGAATACACAGATGCTGTGACATCCTACATCAGCTACTGTGAAGAGAGATGTATTCTGACATGCACCAGGGTGAGTTACAACAACGACAAGCCCTGGTTCACAGCAAAGCTCAAACAGCTACGTTTAGAGAAGGAGGCGGCCTTCAAGAGTGGGGACATGGATAGTTTCAGACTGATTAAATACTTGTTTGGCAAGGAGGCCAAACGACAGTATTTGAAGAAGCTGGGACAACAGTTTGCAGCCAACGACTCCTCGTTAGTCAGGAAAGGCCTTCGGGTGATCACTGGCTGGAAGACAAAATCCTCCTACTCCGTCGAAGACCTCAAACTCGCAAACGGCCTCAATAAGTTTTACTGCATATTTGACGAACAACGGACCAAGTCTAACACTTCCCCACACTCTCAACCCCCCACACCCCAAAGCTATCACACCTCTTCTTCCCAGCCTGGACAAAGACACTAGCCCTCCCCACAAAATGGCTCTAGACTGCCCCATCCCCCTCTTCACACCTCTCTCAATTCAGGAGAGAGATGTCAACAAACTGCCCTGACCTCTGTAGTAATGAGGACCTTTGAGCGCCTCGTGCTGACCCACCTCCAGACCATAACAAACCACCTCCAGGACCCACCGCAGTTTGCCTACAGAGACAACAGGTCCGTAGACGATGCAGTCAACATGGGACTCCACTTCATCCTCCAGCACCTCGCATCCCCCGGCACCTACGCCAGGATCCTGTTTGTGGACTTCAGCTCCACATTCAACACAATCTCCCCATCTCTTCTAGGGGACAAGCTGACACAGCTGAGCGTGCCTAAGCCCACCTGTAGGTGGATCACTAACTTCCTGACCGATAGGAAGCAGCGCGTGAGGCTGGGCAAGCTTGTATTGAAGTATACCTCATACATTACACATACATTTATTGACATAATGGTGATGTATGGACCCATACAAGTGATACTGTGGACTTAAGATGAAAGGGAGCTTCTTCTTGACACAAGTTTTGATGGCTGTGATTCTTCTGATCACAGCTATGTTTTGACGTTTTTATAGTATAGGTATCTTTTTTATTTTATTACTGGTGTTGTATTTTTTGCTCATGGCTTTAGTTGGGTTTGTTTATCTGCCTTGCCCTTTTCTGCCCTTTGCCTTCCCCGTGTTGTCCACACCAATCAGGTGTGGAAAGGGGGATTTATTGAAATATACCTCATACATTACATATACATTTATTGACATAAACCACATACATTCCTTTGACCTTTTTATTACACTCTGTAGAGCAGTCAACACTTTGTACCACACATCCCAGCTCCCTGTTTCAATTCATACACACACAAAGTAGAACACCAACAGCAGATAATGAGCAGATCTTGGCCTAAAATCTCTCCCCCACAACACACTAAGGCAGCTGCACTGACACAGGAACATTATGACCTCTGGTAACCACGACAACGGATTGCACGTACGATATCTTCATCACGCGACATTCCAAGAGGATGAGGCAGTGTCCCGTATAGATGCAGCGGCCTCCATCTAGTTTTGACCAATCCAAGAAGAACCCCAGTCACGCCCAATATATCAATATATCACCTATGTGCGCACTCTGTTTAAGCGCCTCTTTTCCTGTGCAGCCTCCTGCATTGAACTAGAGACCCATGCATGTTCAATTGCTGGACACAGCGTTTTCCTGACGTGTGACCTCTGAATAAACTTGCTTAATTTCAACTTGAGAACGACGACTCCTCTCCTTTGATTTCCACACGCAACACTTGTCTCTGAGACCCGACCATCAGCACTGGAGCCCCACAAGGTTGCTTGCTCTCTCCTCTACTCTTCTCCCTCTACACCATCAACTGCACCTCTAGCCATCCCTCTGTCAAACTCTTGAAGTTTGCTGATGACACAGAACAGCCTGGCTTCCTTGTGCAGCCAGAACCACCTGGAGCTGAACGCTTTAAAAACTGTAGAGATGGTAGCAGATTTCAGGAGGAGCCCAGCCCAAACCGCCCCCCTCACCATGTGCTACACCCCAGTTAAAACAGTGGAGTCATTCAGATTCCTGGGGACTATAATTGCACAGGACCTGAGGTGGACGGAGAACATCACCTCCATCATCAAGAAGGCCCAGCAGAGAATGTTTTTTCTGCGGCAACTGAGGAAATTCAACATGATGGTGATGGTTGAGTTCTACATAGCCATCATTGAGTCCGTCCTCACCTCATCTATCACCGTCTGGTTTGCTGCCTCCACTGCCAAGGAAAAGGGCAGACTGCAGCGGATCATTCGGTCAGCCGAGAAGGTCATCGGCTGTGACCTGCCGGCTCTCCTAGGTCTATTCCACTTCAGGACCAGTAAGAGAGCAGACAAGATCATTGCTGATCCTTCCCATCTTGTTCACCACCTATTCGAGAGACTCCCATCCGGAAAAAGGTTCCGGGCTATCAGGACTAAAACATTGCGCCATCTGAACAGTTTTTTCCCTATGGCAGTAGGGCTCACAAACAAGCCCCCTGCATCACACTGTCTCTGCTCACCCCCAACCCCCACACATAATTTATAACTATATATTATTGGCACTACCACCAATCTCTGCACCTTAGAACCGCACGTACCGATGACTCTCTTACTGTATATATTGTTGTTCTATTGTTGTTTTTATATTGTTGTTTGTACAGTGCACCAACAACACCAAGGCAATTTCCTGTATGTGCAAATATACATGGCAATAAAAATAATTCAGATTCTGATTCTGATTATATTTTAAATCTAAGCAATAAAGTTGTAATCATCAATCCGGTCTACGATCACGATCACCCATCATGACCTACGATCAGCTACCACCACGATCCCCATCCATGATCGCAATCTACGATCCACCATTCACCGTCATAGTCATGATCCATGATCTGCAAATGATAAATAATGATGGGCCTCATTCACCAATATCTCTTCTAAGAAAATGTTGTCAGATTCATGAGTCGTTCTTAAGCGGCAGCATTGTTCGCATCTGATATCTTGTATTGATGAATGCATTGTGTTCGTAGGTTGAAAGCTTGTTTCAGTTTTTCCTAATTAGCATTCGTAAATGCACCGCCAATGCTCTGGGATGAGACACACAGAAACTGCAAAGAACATTTAAGAAGCCAGGAATGATTGAACGTAAATCTAACGACGGTGCATAATTTAAGTTAGCATTTTTATCTCTGATTTGAAGCCTCAATGAAAATTGTCAGACAAAGAAGAGAGAGTGGGAAGGAAAAAGAAAAGTAAAGTGCACAGAATGATCTGGGCTGGAGCGTCATTGGAAACCCAGAACTGCAGGTGAATCCTTGGCTGAGCATCTGTGGATAGTAGACCTGAGCCTGAAGGGAACCATCAGAATCAGACATGCTGAGCCAGGTTCAAATAAAATGTTGGTGGATGAGGACAAATTACTCATTGAATACGTCAAGTCAGTAATATTGATGAGACATCGCTGTGATGAAGACGAAGAGAGTTTTGTGTGTCCCGACATTCTAGTCCTATAGCAGCATAAATAATCGCTGGACCAAGACAGACTTGAACCAGATCTTACTAAAAGCTTTATCAAAAAAAGGAAGATTTTAAGCATACTCTCAAACCAGGAGATGATTCCTCAGGAGAGAACCTTGATAGCTGAAGGCTTTGGCTTCTACTTTACTTTAAGAACCTTCAGTGATCAAAAGAAAGCCTGATTTCCGCTCTTGTGATGTGATACGGTACTATGAGCTCTTTAAGGCATGATGATGCCATATTATTAAGGTGGGAAGTGAGGGGGCTGGGAGAGGACCTAGACACCACCCAGACACCACAGAGGATCAGTCAGCACAGGGGAGAGCTGTTAGCTGAGTGATCCTCACGTTTAGAAGGCAGCGACTGGGCTGAGCACTCAGATAGACTTGGAGAGACTCAGAGACTCGGGTCATGAGCAAAGCTCACGGAGACCATCCACGCTCCCTGCACTACATGCACGCACGCACGCACGCACGCACACACACACTGAGGAAAGGAAACAGAGGAGGGAGAGAGAAGGAGAGGAGAGCACGGAAAAACTAAAATCTCACACATTGTTCCCTAAACCACAACCCCAATCTCTCCCCCCTGCTGCCAAAGCTGTCCACATCCCACTACCACAGCTATGCTTTAGCATTATATTGATATATCTGGCTGAGAAGGTAGATCTGGTTTTACACTAACCCAAAAGGGTTGGTGATTTGATCCTCTCCAGTGTGCATCCCCGTGTTCTTGGGCAAGTTACTGAACACCAAATTTCCCTGGACGGATGTACCAGCAGTCTGTGATAAAATAAGAACAGCATATAGTAGCACTGTATGAGTGTGTTTGTGAATCGGTGTACATTTTTCATAATGGAAAAAGGGATTACATTTTTTTTCCAAATATTCTAGAGATTCAATAGCTCCTACTGGGATTTTTCTATCTCCTTAACCAAATCTTTTCAACAAGCAAGGTTATCAGTAGTAGTCCACTAATCATTCCTGTACAAAGTTGCATTGGGAACAGTGGGAGAAGGATATTCCATGACAGCATTAATTACATGAAGGCTGACTTGTAATTGTGAAACCCCACATTAAGAGTCGCTAATCATTTAAACATTTTGACTTATTCACATATTTAAGAATTAGCCTAGTTAGGCTCACATTCCCCTTCAACAGACACTTACAAAGCTGATTATGAGGCAAGAAGCAAACAGGCAATGTGTATTAATTCACTGAAAAAGTAAATGTTTTCAGGTTTAATACCCTGATGTTTTTTGACACCTACATAAGGGAGAGAAACCATTATAGCTTTAGCATTATAGGCAAAGATATTTTCCAACCCATTAACATTCATTAGTCAGGTTATCTTTGGAACCCACACAGAAAAATATGTTAATATGTTTAAGGTGCTGTCATTGTTATGGATCCTCACTCTTCATCATATGCTAAGGGAGTTAGCATATGAGCATATGGGGGGGGGGGGGGGGGGGGGGGGGCTCTTGATTTTTACAAAATCCAGGCCTCCAGGGCTAAAAGTTTGGAGAAATACCCTTGATAGTTATTTTTATGAGGGGTTTTAAGTTCTTGTCTTGTAATAATAATGCCTGTCTGGGTCATCAGAAGTGAAGCAATGACCATGACCTTGGGCAATTACAGACAACAATCAGCAAAAGCTCTCCTTTTGGTCCTGTCATCTCTGAATTCCCCTGGCAGAATCTATTGCTCTGCTGTCAGGGCACAGACACTACATGCATTTCTGGTTACCACAAACCTGCAACTTGCTAATGTTTGGCTCTCTCACACACTGCAGAACATTCTAAATCTAATGGGGAGAAACACCTCTATTTCACAAAAAGGGGCATAAATCACTAACTGCCCTCCAATATTAGAATCTGAACTAACAACACTGTGACAATGCCTGCAGGAAATATGTCATATCAGCTAACACTGTCATGGACCATGGCTCTTTTATTATGAAGGTGTTTGCAAAGCAGATGGTGGATATTTGGATGTGAATGCTGAAATTAGTGCAAGTTCGATTTTTTTCTCGTCTTTCTTGCCTTACCCTAATGCTCTTAATGTTAAGACCCTGGTGATTTAAGACATTTTCCCTTGTGCCTCCTGCTTGTGTTTTTTTATGTCATGTCTTTACCCCTGTTTATTTATGTTGTCATGTGCTTGTTGTGTTTATAATGTCAAGCCATGTGTGTTCTGTTATTGTCCTGAGACTCCGCCCTCTACTGCTTTCTGCTCTTTTTCTCCCTCACCTGTTCCCTATCATCACCCTTATTGTTTGCCTGATTTGTTCCCCTGTGTCTTGTCTTTGTTCCCCCTTCTATTTAAGCCCAGTCTTTCTGTTGTCCCCTGTCGGATTGTATCATTTTTTATTGTGAAGAAGCCATGCCAGGATATTGCAATGTTTTAGCTCTGTTATCTGGTATGATTTTCGACTCTCCAATTTTTTTTGCTTCTTTGTTTTTCCCTTTTTAGAACACTGTTTTGCCAAATTATTGTATTTGATTTTCAGTTTTTTGCTCTTGTCATCTTTTTACCTTTTTGGATCCTTGGTTTTCCTATTTTTGATAGAAATCCTAACCCCAAGTATTTTTTGCATCTTGGTCTGCGATTGGTTCTTGCTCTGAGAAAACCTAACACTTAAACCATTTTATTGTTGCTAAATTATCCTGTAACAAAGGTAAAAGGACTTGTCGTGTTAAAAATCCACATGAGGCTGTCTGCATCTGTGTAGCCATTCTGTATAATGTGGCTATGGCTGAGGGGTAGAATGGTCGTCCTCCAACCTGAAGGTCGGCAGTTCGATCCCCAGTCTGACCCATCTGCATGCCGAAGTGTCCTTGGACAAGGTGCTGAACCTCAAATGGCCTCCCATAGAATAACAAAGTGCTACAAATAGATGCACTGTATGAATGTGTGTGTGAATGGGTGAATGTAAAACTGTACTGTAAAGCACTTTGAGTGATCATCAAGACTAGAAAAGCGCTATATAAATACAAAAACATTTTAGTTCATCCTGTGTTTTTGATTGTGTGTCTTGTTCGAGGGGTACCGCCACAGCTAAAAGCTCTCCCTAAAAGCAGCAGTTAGCGTTTGGTGGCAGCAGTCCCCATTACAATGTGACAGAGACACACAGAAAGAGGTACATGCTAGTGATGCGCGTACTGCAGTTATACCTGCGGACTCGTTGATTCACAACGAGTCCGCAGGTATGGGTGGTAAGGGTGGTAGGGTCTAAAAATGTACTGATTTATTACAGATGGGTTCAGGTGAGTGAAATAGGCATCATACATTATTAATGAGGAAAATATTAATTTGCATTTTTTTTATTGTAAACTTATTTGCTTATTCAGTATGGATGGACGCATTACTGAGGCCAGCACTTTTTGTGCAATTTGTAATTACTTGTCAATGAAGACATAGGGCCGAATTTTTTTTTTGCAAGTCGCACTTTTTTTTTCGCAAGTCGCACTTTGCAAAGTGCGACTTGCGCACAGAGAGCGTGTCTGTACACATTTGGTATTATAGTGACTGCGCCTGGCACATTTAAAACGGGGAGGGATTGAAATGTACTAGGTATGTAAGTGGCGTGATAACAAGCTAGTTTTATTACTTGTATCCTTCACTTTAAGTAAGTTCATCCTATGAAATAATAAAAAATGTAACTGGAGATAGATAATTTACAGATTTAACCTGTGACAGCCCCTCTCTCTCTCTCTGAGACCAAGAAACCAGCACTAAACAAAAGGCAATTAAAAAAACCTGTGGCATTTGCCAAGGCCCACAGCCTGCTAAAAGGATGGACGCCGGAAAAGTGACAGAAGGTGGATTTCTCAGATGAATCTTCGGTTGAATTACATCACAGCCGGCGAAAATATTGCAGGAGACCTACTTGAGCCCGCATGGATCCGAGATTCACCCAGAAAACAATTAAGTTTGGTGGCGGAAAAATCATGGTCTGGGGTTACATCCAGTATGGGGGTGTGCGAGAGATTTGCAGGATGGAAGACAATATCAATAGCCTAAAATATCAAGAAGTATTAGCTACCTCTTACATTCCCAACCATAAAAGGGGTCAAATTTTGCAGCAGGATGGTGCTCCATCGCATACTTCCATCGCTACATCAAAGTTCCTCAAGGCGAAGAAGATCAAGATGCTCCAGGACTGGCCAGCCCAGTCACCAGACATGAACATCATTGAGCATGTCTGACGAAACCAAAGAATCTTGATGAACTCTGGGAGACAGCACCTCTGCAAAGGTCTTTAACTGAGTTAAATGACAAGGTGTTTCAAAGTGTTTCAGTGGCCACCATATTTGAATTCTCCTAATAACAAGCATATTAGGATCTGAGATTTTAATCTGTGTTCTGCAGTGTCTCCTTAGCTTGTGTGTGTCCTCACCTGTCTGTCTGTCTCAGAGTGGTCCCCCCTGCAGCTCTACTCTTACACACCGGTTGGTCATTGGTGCCTTCCTTTACTCATCTACTACAGTCTAAAACCCCAGCTCTTTAATCACTCCTTGCCAGATTATTGTTGTTGTATTGGCTCAGTATCTTGTGATTGAATTCTTAGTTCCCTGTCCATCCATCATCCCAACCTCCAAACCTATGCTACATAACGGATACAGCACTATGTATAGCAAACTTTTTCTCACTTAAACAATGTGATGTCTAGACATAGCTTCCTTTACTCCAGTACAATAGAAGAGAATGGAATGCCAATTATGCTCATAAAACCTTGAAAATATTAAATGACTACAAAGATCTTGTGCATCAGAAAGTCAATGTGCATGGGTGCATTAGTTCAAAAACAGATTGCGAAGAGGTCTCCCCACTGCTCCTGAAAATGTAAGCTTCAATTTGTCTCATTCCCAAGAAGAAAAATACCCCCTTCACAGTTAGTCGTAATTCTCCTAAATGTAGATTGTAACATTTTTGCAAAATGCCTTGAAAAGTTTTTCTCTTCTATTGTATCGACTGACTAAACAGGATTTAATTAGGGAAAGAGCCCCTGTTCAAATACCAGTAGGCTTTTTAATATAATTTGAACTCACTCACAGTCTGCCTTAGCAGAGGTTGTAGTTGCACTGGACCCTTTTGACCAGGTAGACTGATGCTTCACTTTTGACATCCGTCTAGATTTGGGTTTGGAGACCCCATATGAGATACAGTCGAATTATTTCTGTCTGTTCCAGGGAACGAGACAGAGATGCACCCTGTCCCCAAGACAATAAGGCTCCTTCAAAAATATATCATGAGGTGAAAGGGTTCATATGGTGTTATTATATGCAGATTACCTCCTCCTTTATATGACTGAGCCAGCATTGTCTCATCCACCTATTTTATCCAAGCTGGAACAATTTGAAACACTCTAAGGCTAAAGCCTGAACTTAAGTTTCCCCTACTATCCCTGCAGCTCTCAATCTTTCTGCTTCTATGTTTCCCTTTAACATAGTGACATCACACTTGAAATACTTGGGGATTACAGTTCCTTGCTCATATCTTCTTAGATACAAACATAATGTCTTGCCTCTAATTAACAATTGAAAAAAAGATATGGAACTTTGATGTACACTATTGATAGCTGGGTGTATCAACCTACTTAAAATTATAATTTGTCTTAAATTCCTGTAGCTTTTTCAACCATAGTCATGCCCAAAAAACTGTTTGTGTCGCTCAAAAGGATTTTTTTTGTAATTTGATCTGAGATGGCAGCCACTGCTCGAAACAATTCTGACTGCTGTTTGATGGCGGGATGTAATCCTTAAAGCGATTGTCAGACCTTACACTGGTGCAGTGGGCAATGGGTAAGGTAGTTCCTTGATGACCAATGCCTTTATGCCATTGCCTGGCCCTCACGTTCCCCTGACCTCCTTACGTATCAGTGCATCCGATGCTGCCAAGTGCCACTACAGACTGTCCAGGAGCTCACTGCTACCCTGATCCTGGTCTGGGAAGAGATCCCCAAGGACTCCATTTGCCGACTGATCAGGAAGAATGCCCAGACGTTGTCGGGAGTGCATACAGGCACACAGGGTCAAAGTACACTACTGAGTTACATAATGAGTAGTCTGTGACGAAATGAATGCTTTTATTTTCTGTGTGTTTTTTAATCCAGCCCTCAATGGGTTGATGATTTGATATCAATTGACCGTTGTTATGTCGTTTTGTTCTCAACAAATTATACAATGTACATCAGTAAAGACTTTTAACTTGAATAATTCATTCATCAAGATCTTATGTGCAGAGGTGTAAAAGTAACGAATTACATTTACTCAAGTTACTGTAATTGAGTATTTTTTTGTGTACTTTGTAATTTTTTGAGTACTTTTTTAAATGGGTAATTTCACTTTTACTTAAGTAGATTTTGACAGAAGTATTGTACTTCGCTACATTGGAAATTACATCTGAGTAAAAAAAAAAACATATTCAAGGCGCAAGGCAATTTTCACTGCAGTGGTAGATGCTGCATAGAGTGGGTAACGTTCCCTCAGGTGCACGTTCAACATATGAAAACTGATCGTAAAGTTCACTGTTCGCGAAAAATATGCGCGACATGCACAACACTGCACTGGGAGCCACTGCAGAGCGGCTACAAAGGCGCCTGTGGCTGAAGAGCTGCGGGTTGCCGACCCCTGGCTACGGCGAAAGAGCGATTTGTTTACTGCTCCGCCGATAAAGACATGCGGACGTCAAAACATTAGTTCGGCTATAATATTAGTTTCGCCTCGCATTTTCCCCTCCCGGTCGCGCGCACCACCTGTTATGACTCCGCGCACCACACACTTTGAGAATGACTGCGCTACACAGGGCCGGCCCTAGCACATTTGCCGCTCTATGGTGCCCCCCCTCCCCCCCCACCCATGCGTGTACAACCCAAACTCAGAAAAAATTGGGACGTATGAAAAATGCAATTTAAGTTTAACTTGACTTGTATTTCATTGCAGACAGTATGAACACATTATATTTTATGTTTTGTCTGGTCAACTTAATTTTATTTGTAAATATACACAGCGTTAATATTTTGTATGAACGCTGAACTGAACGAATCAGTTTACAGATGACGACGTAGTATGAACGTGTTAAAGTTTGAAAGTAGTTCATTTTTTGTTTACCAGTTTGTCCTGGTCCTTACATTGGGATAATTGTATATTTATGTGTGCACATGACTGTAATCTGGCAGTGGGTTACATCACACTCCTGTGGTTTTTCAATTACCCCAGTAACTGACCAGGCAGTGGTAATGACCTGTGAAAGCTCAGTTCTGCTTTCTGGCTATGTCGGCCCTCCATAAACCAGTTTGACTTTGGGTGCCTGTCTGAGTCTGGCTGCATTTACACATAACTCAAACAAGTAGGGTCTGCTCTCTGTGTGAGTTTCTCTGGGTCTCACTGACATGACCAAGGTTGCCTAGTCACCACACAGAGACGTCTCTCTGCCTACACATGCTGATGAGGATAATAAAGAAAAATGTTGTTAACAGCCGGACATGGATGCTATTGAACGGTTGAATTTGGAATGAAATGCAGATTTCTTAAGAACTATTGTATTTTTTTCCTCTGGCCTAATCAATGTCAGCGCCTGAAAACCAGTGCCCATGGAAATGATTCATGAAGTGGTCACATTTTTAGCCTATTCCTCCACTCCCATCCTCATTTGTAGGTGAATCGTGGCTGTCAGTATAGTAGCAACTCTGATTAAAGTTCAGGGGTTTAATAGATCATTTTAAATAACTCCCAAATTACTCTCCTCTCCCCAGCCGATCCACCTGGACCCTTGCCCTGGGTGCATGGCAGTTTTCAGCCGTCGAAGGGCAAGCCAAGTCCAACCTTGTGGTTCCTGCTTATTCCCCCAGGAGGGAGTGCTGCAGGCCTAGACCAACATTCTCAGCTGTGTTCAATCTGCTCTGAGACAAGCTGGCTATGAGAAAATGCAAAGAGTAAAGGCACTTGTGTGCACATGAACCCACACCCTCACACATACACATCAATTCAACACACACATACAGGAGTAGGGACATGGAAAATCTGGACAGTTAGCACACTTTGTTCACTTGGTTCAGTTGAAATCTGTCCAGAAACACTCATGCGCTCGCACACACACACACAAAAACACTCCACCACGATCTCCACCTCCTAGCTCCCCAGGTGACTGCAGTCTGCTCCAATTAATTGTGTTTAACCAATCTAATCACACTTTAGCACATTAATCCAATTTTCAAGCCAAAATGCATCTGAAATGACCGGCATGTGGCCTACTGACTTTTTTTTATTGCCACTGCAAATCAGATGAAAGCCAGAGCTGGCTGCCGGCCCCTGCTTCAGCCTGCACTCTCACTGAACTTGGACGTTCAATCTTTTCTTTCTCCTCCTCAACTCATTGATTTCATAGCATGACCCTGATGCTTTCACTCAAAATATATGCCCCAGCAGAATTCAACAACAATAAAAGGTTTGATATGTTTTTACCCATGCTTTGCTTGATTATGCTGTATAATTTTTTTTGGGTGTAGATACTGTCCCAGTATCTTTTCAGTTTGACATCCGAAGTCATCAAGACACTCAGATAATTTGAGCCACAGCCCCATGTGAACCAATACCTCTGCTTTTGGACTACCCGTGGGGGCGGGTCACGATACTTTAGTGACAATAATTTAATGTTCCTCACTTACATCTGAGCTATATAACTTCACTATGGATCCTCTGGAGGCATACAATTATCAAGAAGGGGAAGTTGTTGCTCTGCGAAATTACATCTTTGGGTTCTTACAAAGAAATTGGTTTACAATCAAGGGTCATGTAAAAGGTGATGGTGCATTTATAATTAGGCTCTGAAAAGCAAACACAATATTGAAAACGTTTGGGGATCTTGCAGCAGAACTAGAGAATGTGAGAAACATTAGGGTAATTGAGTTTAAGAGTTGATATAAATCTGTCAGTGATATTCAAAATAATGTAGACAAACAAAAGGGCCACTCATAGGAAAAATAATGACTTGGAAACTGCATAAACTGAGTGACATTGCCAAATCCCAGCTCAGCATGTGGTGAATGATGTAATGGGAGGTGGAGCAGCACGCCTGCCACTGGATTTACTATCCTTGAAGCCATTCTAACCCCCCTCTCTACTAGTAATCCAGCCATAAAACCAGCCTCAGCATTAGGAGAATTTGATTAATTAATCATTGGTTAATTAGTTAAGCGGCAAGCCTTTATTTTCAAAAATGAGACATGGAAAAAGCTGTTTTGATGTAATTACAAGTTCTCCTCTTGACGTAGCTGTTCAATATTATGGTAAGAAAACATATATCTATCAGCAAATAGGAGGTTTCTAGAACTGGGAGACCTTTTCACATGTCTTGTTAGCTTCAGACTCACAAGTTAAACTCTTGACCTTAGTCTGTCTGAGGTCAAAGTGAGCTCTCACCAGAATCTCACAATAATGCAATTAATGTTGTGCTTTGTCTCCTGTGAAATAAAAGATATACTGAATATTTTAAACATCACTCCTCAGTATCCTCCAAAGCCAATTCATTGTAAAATAGATATCTTACACTGCTGTGATTTCAGTTAACTGTAATATTGTTTAATGAACGAGAAATGTTTTTCCTTTTTACACCACACATAACTTTATATTAAATCTGAATGTTAATTTGCATCGGTCCAGGATCTTAGGATTTACTCTATTTCCAAATCTGAAAGTGATAAAACACAAATAAATGTGTGTCAAGCCACAATCAGTAGAGTTTTGTTGAATATGTGCAGTACTTCTAATGATCACACACTGATACTGTTACTAAGTGCTTGGTATGGATTGGTGGTGCCGATGCATGTGCTCAGAGAGAAATAGATGTGGTTACGTTTATTTGGTCACTTAATGGTCAGCAGGAGTCAAAATGGCAATGAAAATTAAGTATTTACTACTTGTGGTTTAAAGCAAAGACCATAGATACAACTAGGGCTGGCACTTCTTATGGGGCCCTAAGCAGTCAGCCCCCACCCTCCTAACCCACCAGACCTATTAAAAGTTCAGTGTTCTTTGAGATTATCATTATCAAGTGCTAGTGAATGATACCGCAATGTTAGACAAGAAATTTACAACAGTACTGCACAATCTACAAGTTATTTAAGATAAGTTACCACTTTAAATTGTAAAAAGTGAATGTAACTTTTGAAAGTAGAACAACAGGTGTAAACACCTGTTGGTTTGATTGGTTTGATTCAGCCAGTGCCTGTCCTGTTCTTGACCAACAGAGAGAAAAAAAGAAACAGGATTTTTTTTTTATGAGTTTGAAACTGTACAATTGTGCTCTTATTGTTTATTGACTTTATTTATTAAAATACAATTTCTTGTTGAATGTGTTAGTTATTCATTTAAAAAACTTCTGGCCCCAAACTTTTTTGTTTATTTTTTGTTATTAATTTAAAACGAAAAGAGTTAAGTAATAGTATTTCAACAAGGAATACCATACCACAGTCACTGACTGGTTGTTAGAGGTTCAGTATATCAATCTCACTAAGTCATAAGCTCAAAGAGATTCCTCCAAAATGTTCGGCTTTGATGTCAATTGGTCATTAAAATAGATGATGTTAAATGCTCTGCAGTTTTTCAGCTCTGACCTTGTAAGCTGAAAAGGCTAGATTTTCCCACTCAGCAGTGGAACATGCTGAAAAAAGTTCAATACTATCTTTACACATAGTCTGAGAATGACTCTTTGATTCCTCCCTTTTCCACAGCCACCACTTAGAGCTGGGCAGAACAAATAAACTGGCAACACAAGGAAACACTAGATAGACAGTGTGCGCTCTATGGAGTCATGCCATTGCTTGGTTGTCAATGTGAATGTAAGTAGACCACAAGTGTGAGCAATCACTGAAAATGATATGCTTTTAGAGGGATTTGATATAAAGGTATTAAGCCAGTCTGAGATGTTTGGCAACTCAAATCAATGGGGATTATATTCATGGACATGATATGCACCACAACTGTGGCAACTTGTCAATTCCATCCTTCTGCATATTTTCCGACTGTGACTGCGTAAAGTGGATCCCAGTCGATTGATGTAATAGGATAAATGTGGCTATAGAGGGCTCTTGGACCCAATGAGGGCACAACATCGTAGGTGGGATGGAACTCTACTCCTCATCTTGTGTGCATTTCCCATTGCCTCTACTTGGCTTGTCGCATCCCTGGAAACTTAGGAAGGCCTCTAACAGGCAGCTGAACAGAGCGTTTGAGCAAGACTTTTATTCATGTAGACATCCACTTTTCTTCTTCAAATGTAAAGGCCTCTACAACTTGGGTGGATGATAATCTAAAAATGATGTGTGCTACATTTTGCATGTGGGTATCTATGATTGAGTCTACCATCAACTCCCAGTGTGGTCAATTGTAGTCGGCATGCAGCTATGAATTCAGATCCTAATTTAAAGCTCAATTTTGTTCAGTGTCTGACAAAGTTTCCCAGATAGTGCGATGGAAGGGTGTTTTGACTGTTCAATCCTAGTTATTGTGTTGTAAAGTGGCTGAAATGGAGCTGATGTGATCAATCAGAGTGTCCGTGTGTAAGGTCATTGCACAGCTGCTTCATACTGGGGCTAACTTTAGCTCAGGAAAACCACTAAAGAGTAGAGCGGATCGTCCACTAACCACAACGTCAGTGGTTTGATCCCTGTTTTCCCCGCTCAAAGTGTCCTTGGGCAAGATACTGAAACCCAAATTGTGCTTGAACACTGTGCTGGCAGTGTATGACGAGTTGGTGCTGCACATCGAAGCACTGAATGTGTGTGTGAATGGGTGGATGGCAATATTGTTGTTGGGACCTGCTATTCGTGAACAAAAGTTGGGCCTACACGCCTGCAATAACAAGTCTTCCAGAAGTCTCCAAGGGTGCTTCACCTTCACACCTGTTACACCTACCCCTGGACACAATCTTCAACCACTATTGGTCACTGTGTGTCCTATGCTTTGCTAGCTACTGATGGGATGATTTTGGTTAAAGTTATTAGTTTAATTATTAATTTGATTTTCAAATTTGTAGTTAGTAATTTCATTAGACTTAATCTATAAATTGGCTATCTTTTCCCGTCCTTTGAAGGGTGGTGAACCGATGTAGCTTTTATATTAATATTTGTTATATTATTATTAAATATTTTTCTGATAACCAAATCTAATGATTATCCATAGGCATACCATTTAATGGTGCCACGTTTATTGTAGAATAATCCCTTTTCAGTGGGAATCAGGACAAGAATTTACCATTTACCACAGTATTTTACCAAATTAAAGTCATCTTTTATGAATCTTTACTCTTTCCTCCATTCAAAAAGTATAAGAAATAGACATTGTCCTTGCTGTAAAATAAAATGTTGATTGTGATCACAATGTTTTCCTTAATAAAAAGACAAAACTATCATTATTATTGTTGTGGTTGTTGTTATTATTTGGTGTGGACAGATTTTGAGAGTTCACTTTTTGTCAGAGGTGAGGAGTTGTACAGTGTTATTGCTGTGGGCAGGAAATATTTCCAGTATTTGTCCTTGCGGCAGTCCTGTTTGTAGTAGGGAGGTGGCTGGTGATTGTCCATGATGGATAACAGTTTGTAAACTGACCTCCTCTCTACCACTACTTCAAACGAGTCTGGTTTGAAGCCAATGATGGAGCTAGCCTTCTTAATACGTTTGTAATTCTGTTTGTGTCACCGGCTCCAATGTTGCTCCCCCAGCAGACAACATCAAAGTACAATGCACTGCTAAAACAGACTGATAGAAGATTTCCAACAACATTCACATGTTGAAACATCTCAGCTTCCTCAGGAAATGGAGTCTGCTCATCCCTTTCAAGTACACAGCATTAGTGTTGGTTTTCCAATCAGTCTGTTGTCTATGTGGACACCTAGTAGTAATCTTCTACTGTGCCAACATCCTCCCACCCAACACGTATTGACCCAACCACCCCTGTGGAGCTCCTGTAGTAGTCACCACCATTTCAGAAAGAACTTTACACATACTTACAAACTGAACTCTGCATTTCAGGGAGTCACTAATCCAGGAGATAGTTTGCAGCTTTCCCTCATAAGCGCTTGCTGGATGGAGTTTGTTTAACTGTGCGACTAGTTTGATCCAGATGTGAGTGTAGTACCTTCATCCAATGAGATGTGAGGGAAACATGTCGATAGTCATTGAGGCCAGATGGACTCATCTTCTTGGGGACCAGGCAGAACGTTTTCCACAGCACTGATATCTTCTACTGATGAAGGCTCACTCCCTCAGCTTTCCCCTTAGGTAATGTTGGATGGCCCTCAGTTCCTCCGTGTCCCCAGACCTGAAGGCTTACTCTTGTATTTGCATACAGAAGATCCAGGATGACCACTTTTGACAGTACATTGTTTTCTAGAGGAGGCCTAGATTGGTTAGCCTAGTTAATTTAATTATTTGCAGTATAATATAATTAAACTGAACATTCTAGCTTAATCCTGTTATAGGACTTATGGATATGTTATATGGGCATGTATGTGTATGTCTGTTATTATTGTTGTTTTCAGCAGGATTCAGACAACAATTATTTTCATTATTGTATTAATTGTTGCTGCGATCATTAGTAAAATCTTTATATCCATGATTAGTACTCTTATAGTTTTCATTATAACAACTAGTCAGAGCTGATTTTGTGAGGGAGTTTTTTCTCTTCTGAAGTGCTTGCTCATTGAGGGAACTATTTGGTTTCACTAAAAGTTTTAGGTCTTTATATTATAATTTGGCGGTATACAAATAAAACTTAATTGAATGTATGTCTGACTTCAGTAAATGGTGTGAATGGATGACTGTAACAAAGTACAGACACAATCTCCTTTGTTAAGGTTAAGGCATCTTCATTGTCTCCCATGGGAGAAATTTGTTTTGGATTACAGGTGCTGCTTCAAATAAAGGCATAACATTTGCCTGAGATAAAACAACTAAGCAATTTGTTTACAAAACATTCACACTGTTAAGAAATGTCCTAGATTTCAGTTGTATTGTCAAAGACATACACATTTCAGTTCATAAACCAAGACAACAACACATCACACCTTCCACAGGCTTACAGGCTATTAGTAGAGCCTGCAGTTATTGAAGAGCACCCCCTGCTGTCTGCCTGATGTCTGCTGGTACCCTTGAGTTGCCCGTTAATAAGTTTAACTGACGGTAAGAATGAAAGTTTATAATGGTTGTTTAAATTAACTCTTTCCAGAGTTCATTAATACAAATACAACACATGAGAGGGGTCAGATAAAGTCTGATTGGCCTGCAGAAGAGTGGACTGCTCAAAATAGTCTCTATTTCTACAAAGGGTCATTCAAAAAGGTCTAATTATTATAATTTTGTAAAACCAACCACAACCGAAAACAACTGAATGATTTAAGTGACAGGAGGGCTTAATCTTTATGAGGTACTTAATTCCACAATATCTACCATTGCCATGGTGAAATTTCCTATCTCTAATAATGGAAAATGTTTTGATTCAACATTTCCTACAAATAAATAAAAGTTTGCCGCAAAAAGAAACTAGGAGCAAATTAACTTGGACAATATTTTGCTAATTATTCTCGAAAAAAATTGTGGCAGGAGATGTCACCCTTTAATTCTCTATCTCCAATACATCTCCTCTATCACTATAAAATAACACAGTCAAACTTGAGGCAGAGAGCCATATTCACAAAAAAAAAAAAGAGGTGCATTTTTGAATTATGTTTCCATGAAGTAAAGTTGGCTTTTTGTATTCCTCACTGCCATGCCAGTATTACATTCTTCTTCTATGGATTCTTGCTACATGAAGCTGAAAAGATGTGGAACCTAAAATCCATTTGTAGAATTACAGCAGACGGGCTGGGCTATTACTCTTTATATACTCTGTGCATACCTGTGCCTGATAAGCACCTCGAACTTTCATTTCTTGCTCTGAGACTTGAGATTTCCCAACCCTAATGTATGGATAGGAAACTTTAATATTGCTGGTTCTGACATGGGTGTGTTCAAATTCCCAGCCAATAAAAAGAAATTTGCCATGTCAGAGTTTTAATGACTTTAGGAAAATGTATTTACTGTTGTGTTATGGATCCTGTATGACTTTTCATCCCCAGGTCAATTCATGAAGAAAAAGGAAGATATCTGTTTCAGTTGCTTTCATAAAATATATTGTCTTTGCCACTTCAATGGTCTCACTATTGCAATGTAAAACATTTCAGGGGTGGATGTAGCTCATTAGTTAGAGTGGATAGGCCACTGAGAAGGTTGGCAATTTGATCCCTATCTCCCCGGTTCTATCTGCCAAAGTGTCCTTTGGCAAGATACTGAACCTCAAATTGCTCCTGACGGCTTTATGATAGAGAAACTGCTGCACCTAGATGCAATGTATGAATTTGTGTGAATGGGTGATGGGAAATCTGCAAAGAGCTTTGAGTGGTTATCAAGAAATGAAAAGCGCTACATAAATTTAGAGTTCCATTCCATCAACAATGCATCGCTTTGTTTAGTATTCTACTAATCACTGCTGTTTTTCATGCCAACACAAGAAACAATCTTGAAACAACAGTATTTCCACAGCCATCATCCATTATCATGTATATAAATTACAATTTCAATAGTTAAATTCATTACCTTGTGATAGTTTGAAGTTGTTGAATGAGCATATTTGAAGAAATTCAGTAGCTACAAAGCCCTCAGACTTATTTGTTACATCCTCCTGCCGAACCCTGAAATTAGTTTGACAAAAACATTAATTCCATCAAACTACTGTTTTCAGTCAATAATTACATTACACAGTCCATCTAAACTTAACTAAACAACCAACAAATATTACCATCTGAAAAATGCAGCAGTGCGGACAGGGAGATCTTTCTTGGTCCTAACATATTTAGAGATGGCTCATGGAGATATTGTGCCCATCTGTATACGATTTGTGCTATTATCTGAAATAAGATCTAAAACATCAAACTTAAATGTGCAAAAATTAAAAAAATTATATTAGGGTCTTCATATACATGTAACTGAAAATGTGGTAACTCAAAGGGTTCAGGTAACCAGGGGCGTGTGCTAGAATTTCTGTGAAAATGGTAAATTCCATAAAATGGAACCAAAACCAACTCTTGTCTCTGAATGTCAATGTTTCTGTTGATCATGTGTTAGCTGGCCTTAGCTTTCTCCATGCTCATCAAAGCCAGTCATCTCAGACTCTATAATCATTTTCACATGGACAAGGTTCTAAAAAAGCAGGTTTCATCAGCCATTCTCCTCTTTCAACCATAGCAAGAAAATGGGGGAGTTGTTCAAATGCATGTATATTTCTGTGCAGGCTACTCCAATAATAATACACAAACCAGCTGGAATCACTCCAAAAACTAAAGCTGGTTTCCTGCAGCCTTAGATCAGATTAATTTATTTTTTACTCCGTTTTTTCAGATGAGATGTGGTCTACCAGTTGCTGATGCCAGTGTCTCAACGGCTTCATTTCTGCAGGGGAGAAATTATGGATTTAGTGTAACATTGTAAGTTACAGCTTTGATTGCAGATTTGCTTTTATTTGGAAGGAAATTATCTGTCTCTGTCACTACTTTTGCTATCGACCAGAACCTGGAAAAAACGATTAGATATTGACATAAGTATCAGACATATAACCTTAGATATATCTAGCTGCAAATAAAGAATTAGACAGGAACTATGACATTTAATAAGACAATGATTATTGTCTATTAAATACGCACAAATTATGGGTCAGAATACCTTGAAACTTGGTGGAGGAATTTGCTGAATTTTGGAGCAGATTTGGATCAGGGGGCAGAACCAGAATTAGTTTACCCACTTTCTTTGATATTGTATATCTGTGAATAATTACAGAGATGTTTGTGGGACTACATTTTGTGAATGTAACTATTATGTTCCGAAATTTGTTTGGATCTAGTGAGCTTGAATGTGGTCTCATAAGAGTAATGTTGGGCCTTGGCAGAGGTGTGTGCTCTTCAAGTTACCATTCATATTTTTCTACCAAATTACTGCAAATAATTAAAAAAAAAATTATATTCCTGACCTGATTGTTGACATATAATATGAATATATAACATAAGTCACACACGGGAACTGTTTGGTTTCTCTACATTTTTTAGGTTTTAACCTAATATGTACAAACCTTGAGATGATGAATGTTATAATTAGGAATTAAAAAACATATATTATACTCTGTAGAGCTCCTGACATTGTATGTTTTGTGTTTTCCTTTACAAATATACCTTCAACTCAAACTAAACTAAACTAAAACTAACAAATAAAAGGCATATATTTCAAACTCCCACTCGATAACCACATACACCCCAACCCCCCCTTTTACACCAATCCAATTGTTCCTTTTGGTTCGGCCTACATCCACACACAGAGTGCAAGTTAGAAGTCACAACTGAGTAAAGAAGATGTCTTGAGCTGGGAGGTGTAGACTCTTGCATGGCAAACGTGGCATTGTTTGTCAGACCACCTTTAAGGACCAGTTAAGTGGGTGTGGCAAGCCTGGCTCAGCATTGCAATACACTGAGGCAAAATGTTCCCCACTTCCCACTCTCTGGCCATATAAACACACTGTTCCTTTGTAATAGTTTTCATCAGGTTTTCTGATTCCCTCTGGGTTTTTTTATATATTGTTATAATGACAGAGTACAGAGTTTAAGGGGGGAGGTGCTGAGCTGATGGTGGCTGTCTATCAGCTTGGTTCCTTATACTAAACGAAATAGTACAGTAATATCTATGTATGTGTGTGGGTATGTGCGTGCGTGTGTTTGTCCAAGAACCAATCATCAACAAACAGTCCACACAGTTTTAGCCCCACAGCTCAGGAGATTTATGGGTTTCTAAAAGCCACATATTCTGAAGATGCCATCTATCTGCTCATCTAACTGTCTATGGTCTGACGGGCAAATTGCCATGGACAAAACAACCCCCCCCCCCTTTCAAACACACATTTCAACGATGAGACTGGGTAAAAAGAGGGGTTAACAGTCATTTTGCCTTTGTATTGCTCCAATGCCCCTCAAACCAGATAACACTTTGCAGATATCCCTAGCCTGAGTTCTCAATGTTGATGCTTGATGTTAGATGCTTTCAGACATACGCTCAACCTCAGGACATTGTTTGGAGGGGCTGTATTTGAGAACTCACAAGTCCTATTGAGAGCCTCCAGACTTTCTTTAAACCACCTATAAATCTCTGCAGAATGTATGACTGAGCCTATGAGAGAACACATGCCTATGATCCGCAGGATTCACCGCGAGCAAATGGGCATGTTGATGAAGAACACACGACAGACATAAAGGTAAAACAACTTAAAGAATAGGCTTTAACATCCAGTGTCAAGTCCTTAAACAAAAATATGTGACTTTATACATTTTGTCCTGCTTCTCCCTGCAAAAGTATCTTAATCATTTGTGGCAGTGACAGGGCAGTCCTATTGGAAAACATTTTCCCGCGTCTGGTGATTGTTGAGAAAGTCTTGACCACCCTCACACATTACTGTATATGCCCCTATATATTATGACCAGTGGCAAGACATAAGGAGACAATGTGATTTAGAAATGCTTATTTAGTCTTAACTATCCAATAGGAATGGGAACACTTACATGTAACATAGAGAGTGACAACAATTCTAGTCATTCATGGATGTGCTGTTGGAATGGGTGACGCAAGTAGAGGAAGATACACTCCTGATCAAAATCTTAAGACAAGTTAAAAAATTGCATGAATTTGCATTTTGCACTGTTGGATCTTAGGAAGGTTCTAAGTAGAGTTTCAAAATGCAAAAAGAAGAAATGGGAACAAGAGACCAAAAGTTTTGAGCAGGCAATTTATTGAAAACAACAATTTAACTCAAATAGGCTGTTCATCAGCTGATCAAAAGTTTAAGACCACAGCCTTTAAAAGCCAAAATCTGTGCAAAAATTTGGATTCCATGTCATTTCCTGTCAAGTAATCACACTGTGTAAATCTCTTGATGGCAAAGGCAAAAAAGCTCACCGTCTTTGAAAGTGGTAGGATTGTTGAACTGCATAAACAAGGCCTCTCACAACGTGCCATCGCTGCTGAGGTTGGACGCAGTAAGACAGACATTTTGCATTTCTTAAAAGATCCTCAGGGTTATGGAACAAAAAAATCAAGTGGTAAACCCAAAAAAATCTCACCTGCGCTGAGCCGGAGGATCCGAATGGCTGTCCGTCAAGACACGGGACGATCCTCGTCCCAAATTAAGGCCATTTCAAAGGTCACTTCTCCTTCAACACCACAAAATTGCCCGTTTAGACTTTGCAAGGGAGCACCAAACATGGGACATTCAAAGGTGGAAGAAAGTTTTATTCTCTGACGAGAAAAAATTGAACCTTGATGGTCCTGATGGCTTCCAACGTTACTGGCATGACAAGGAGATGCCACCTGAGATGTTTTCTAAGCGGCACAGTGGAGGGGGCGCCATCATGATCTGGGGTGCTTTTTCCTTCAATGGAACAATGGAGCTCCAGGTTGTGCAGGGGCGTCAACCAGCAGCTGGCTATGTGGAGATGTTGAAGCGGGCATCCCTCATGACTGAGGGCCCTTGTCTGTGTGGTAATGACTGGGGTTTTCAGCAGGACAACGCTCCAATTCACAATGCCCGTCTGACCAAGACTTTTTTCCAGGAGAATAACATCCCCTGATCTTAATCCAATTGAGAACATTTGGGGATGGATGGCAAGGGAAGTTTACAAAAATGGACTTCAGTTCCAGACAGTGGATGCCCTTCGTGAAGCCATCTTCAACACTTGGTGCAATATTCGCACTAGCCTTTTGGAAACAGTTGCATCAAGCATGCCAAAACGAATTTTTGAAGTGATCAACAATAATGGTGGAGCTACTCATTACTGAGTCAGTTTTTGACACTTTAATTTCTGTTTTAGGAGTTTTATTTTTATTTTTTAGCTGTGGTCTTAAACTTTTGATCAGCTGATGAACAGCCTACTTCAGTTTAATTGTTGTTTTCAATAAATTGCCTGCTCACAACTTTTGAGCTCTTGTTCCCATTTCTTCTTTTTGCATTTTGAAACTCTACTTAGAACCTTCCTAAGATTCAACAGTGCAGAATGCAAATTCATGCAATTTTTTAACTGCTCTTAAGATTTTGATCAGGAGTGTATATGGGGATGATGTGGGAGACATCTTCAGATTTGGGGTGACAATTGCTGATAGCATTTGTATATTGTTGCACCTTCTGGTCTCCTTAATGCATCAGGTCTACATTAAAATCTTCTGCATAAGACATCATTTAAGTTCTCCTTGCACCAACTTCCAGAAAAACTTCCATAACAGTGATGTTAGATCCTCATCACAGACTAATGTTTTTTTTTGTTTTGACTTCCAGTCTCACTCAGATGTTTCCACATAGGTCTTTGCTTTAATATAATGAAATGCCAATTAAAGATTTATGTTACAGATCCTCTAACTCACAGAGCCCCTTATTTAAATTTAGCTCGACCTGCTCTCACCGTGTGGAAGTTGTGCATTTGGTTGGTTTTGACATCTCAAGAAACAGAACAGTGCTCTTCCGGACTGTACCTCTGTCACCCAGGGTCATTTGTGTTAACTTGCAGTTCGGTCTGGAGTCGCTCCGATGGGGAGAAATTATGACCGGTTCGAAAGTGATCGGACCAATCAGATTGTCAGGGCGGGCTTTATACGATGATGGACAGATGATCAACGGTAACGTATTCAACCACGTCATCAAAGTGCGCTTGGGTTGAATTTCCTTTCAACAAACATGCCTGCCGCTGGGGAGCTGAGATGTGTAGATGCTGCATTTGAGTCAGGTATAGAAGACATCGACGGCGCAATTATTTTGAAAGAGGAACAGAGGACGCGGAGGCGACGCTGAAATGCCGGGCAGCGCTAATAATATCACCCGTTGATCCAGTAGTATTCAAGCATATACCTAGTTGGTGCTCCAATATTAGGCAGCAGCGTCCCAACATTTGTCTTTCTTGGTGTTGTTTTTATACAACATGTTAAGAGGATCCTACAACTCACTGCACTTCTCAACTTCAATTATTAATTTAATGTCATCCATGTTGAAGAACTTCTCCGCTGTTGTTCCGTTAAATGTCGGGTGTCGGGGGTAAATTACGTTTTCTCCACTCAAGCATATGTGGAGAATACGTAGCCCCCCTCTCTCTCTTTTTATCTGTATCACTGCTTGTGTGGCTGTAGTGGATGGGCTGAGGGGGACATTTAATAATGTCATTGGTAAAATTAAAACTCCAGGATAACAGAAGAGGAATTCAAAGTATGGGAAGCATATTTGATCATTTATATCATATAAAATATGTCATGAATATCGTTTTAAAATAATTTGTGTGTTTCCTGGCGCGATACGCTCGCGTCAAGCGCAAAAAATATACTCGACGCTGAAACGATTGCTGCACGGCACAAGGCAGCCTTGGCGCAGCACGGCGCTTCAGCCTCCAGTGTGTTCAGCACAACGATTTAACATGGGAGTGGATGGGGGCCAGCTGTTATTTAAGGCTTAGCTGCGCTTAAGCGTCGCTTCGGCATCGCTTCAGCGTCCGGTGTGAACCCGGAGTTTGTAAATAACTCACAATAAGTCCCTTTACATACGTCACATACTACGTTGCTCTGATTGGTTGTAGGTCTATCCAATTGAGACAAGAGGCATTGTTTTTCACATAATCACAGCCCAATGGAGGGGTATCAGACTCACATTCTGACTAGAATTGTGAGTATGACAACTTCAGGCTAGCAAATTGCCCAAATTGTGCATCTAAATTAGTAATGTAATCTTGATGAGCCAAAAATGTGCATTGTTCAATGTGAGGGCACCATTATGAATGTCCACATATAAATGTGCACTCAAAGAAGGATGAACTCTGATTAGTTAACAAGGGATTAATTAATTATTGTCGGATTAATTACAACACTACTTATCGGTTCACTCTAATTGGAAGAAATGGAATTACTTTACTCTATGTGGTTTAAGTCAATTGGCTCATCTTTGCTTTTCAATAGACGCTACAAAGCAGGGGGTTGTTTGCATTTGTGTTAGTACAACCCCTACTCAGTGCAGCTCATAGTAACTCGAAAAGAATAATTTTTCATCTATTGAAAGGGAGAATTATGACACTGTCCATAGAAAGGCAAAATTGCTGTTCCTTGAGCCATGTCTTATTTATCCCAAACATTGTACGGACCCCAGCGTAATCAAATAAGTTTGAATTGTAGGGAGAATCAAAGAGCAACATGATATACAATTGAATAGTAAAAAAAAAAACAGTCTCCTAAGCAACAGTGGGGAACTTTATCCCAACCCCCCCCCCCTCTCCCCCCACCCTCCTCTAGCTGGGAAGAATACTTGAATTTCATTGCTGATTTAATAGAAATGAAAAAGGATGGATTTCGGGTTATTTAATTAATCTGCCATCTCTCTCACTGCAGAGGAAATGAAGGCGAATAGAGTTCAACAATTTTGCTCAAGCATGCCAAGGACCATACTTCTTCTCTCTGGAAAGTTAAGACCCAATCAACCGGCCAAATTCCTGGCTGATCCATCTGACTGAATTGATGTGTATTCTGGTGCATCTGTATTCTGGGAGAGATAATGTCACATTTAACCATTTAATTGCTCGCAGACAACCTTTAGATGTGTACCCGATCTTGGCTGTCATTTCTGCACCATTAAGATGATTACCTCGTACATCCACCCCTTGAATTTCAATTAAATGTTTCACTCTGTCTCAGATGTCCCAAGCTCAAGCTCAATTCGTCATTATCACTAAGCACTTAAGGACGACATCTGATCTAGTTTTGAAGAGCCAAATTGTATACCTCCTGCTTGACATACAATTAATATTACTTAAAAGTTTCAAAGGCTGTGATGTGAACGTTTGTGTTTATTTTGCGAGTTACACGCTTGCTTAACTTTGGTGTTCATTGTTTTTGTTACAGCTTTTCACTTATCCCCTAGTTATTTAGCGTTTTGTTTAGTTCTAGTCCCGCTTTATTTTGTTAACTCACTCATCATTATTGGACCAGTGTTTTTGGATACCAGTGCTTGTTTGGACTGATTCCCTGTGTACTGAACCTATAGTCTCCAATAAAAACTTTTAAATCTGTACCCTCATCTGAGTCCTCTTTGTCATTATTATAATCAGTATAGTTTTGCTTTTTACTGAAGATGTCCGTAGCGAAACTCATGCAGGTTACAAATGGTTCTCATGGACTGAGCATGGGCTCAGTGGGAGCAAATTTTAGATATTTTTGTCAAGTCACAAACCTTGTGTTATTTGTATTTTGAAGGCAGAGTACAATATGAATATAAATTTGCATTCAATTGAAAGACCTTTACCTCTAATACATCAAAAAGTGTGTCAAAGATACTCTGTGGAGGGTTTGAGCAGGAGTTGCACTATGGAGCTGCAAATGCTATGCTTTTTTTTTAATTGGCTGTTTTGCATTGAACATTTCATTCTGAGGGAAGAGAGAATCACTCTAACATCACAAGCTTACTTTACATTACATTACATTACATGTCATTTAGCTGACGCTTTTATCCAAAGCGACTTACATTTTTAGAACACTCAGCATTTATGAGGGGCCATTTAGGGGTTCAGTATCTTGCCAAGGACACTTAGGCATGCAGATGGGATAGAGTGGGATTCGAACCGGCAACCTTCTTGTTGCAGAGCACCCGCTCTATCCCCTAGGCCACGCTCTCCCACTTTACTGTTTGTGGTTTACAAATAATGCATATAACTCTTGTTTAAAAAAACATTGTGAGTTTGAAATTTGTTGTTTTTCCTAGTTGTATCTGCTTATCTCTTAAATTTGTTTCTCCATGAATGTATTTTAAAGTTTTATTAAATTAACTAAAACATTTCCTAGTCAATTGGTTAGAGGATATATGCCTTCATGCTTTTTAAATTACTCAAGCTGTGATAGAAATCTACATTAGTAATGTGCCAATAACAACATACTGAGAGGAAGCTAATTTGAGAAGGTACAGTTTAAGGTCAAATAAAGTAACTAGGTATTGTTTATTTCTAAAGATATGCTTGCTGTGATGACATTTTCTGTTGATTACAAGCATGAGGTATTTCAAATGGTAAAGATGTAGCAGGCAGTCTTCATCCAAAGTAAACAGACAGAATGACGCAGTAACAGGCTCTGGTGAATGTCCATGTCCCAAAGACAGGTAAACGAATATCTGCACAAAACTCTATTTGTTCTTTGTTTTCTCCTCTTAAAACAACATCTGCCTTTCTGGTTACATTTCTGATGATAATTTGAATTATCCTAATACAATCTTGGTAATCAAATTTCACACAGATTCTTGAAGTTCTTCCTCTCCTATTGTGTACTTAGGATGAGGTTGTAAAGTCCTGGGACTGACAGGAAATGCAAAGATCTACAGGGCAAAGCTCTAACACTTCTCAGCAGCAAGGTAATGTTAATATGTATTACCAGGATTACTGAATTTTGTACGACAAATGTCTCAAGGAACATGCAGCCTTAGCTTCAGGTCTATAGAGCCTAGTCATCCCCATGCTTCAGTTACCCATAATGATGGTAATTATTACATGGCTTCACTAATACTGAATAGATTCTCAGGCTCCTTTAATCACCTATTGCTGCATCAACCCTCTACCCCTCTCGTTAGCTGCCCAACAAAAGCAGTTTGCCTAAGAAAGAGATCCCCTGAGAAGGCTGGCAACCTGTGAATGTGAGCGTTTTTTACGGGGGTTAATACTTAAGCCATATGAAAATGGGATTAGGGACCAAGCTTACACAGCAAGGACAAAAATTGGAAGTGCTGAGGGAAATATGCAGCTAATTCCTTTCTGTCATCAGTGGATACTAAAGATTTTTAGCTGTTCTGCTCAAATTGTTTGTGAATGCCAATAATAGTGGCACTGTTAAATTTGGCTGCAAGCGACCAGGGTGAAGTATTGTCTCATTTCAATCCCTTATAAGACCTCAAGTTTTTTTAAGGATATATGCTATTTTGTTGAGAAGAATTGACGGACACACTGTTGCTTCACTGCCACTAATTTGAAGAGAAAATGCATAATTTTCTTTAGGCATTATATTGTGCCTTGTCTATTTAAGCAACACACACACATACTATGACATATTGTCAAGGAGAGGAATATGCCAACCATCTCTTTAATTACCATAGAGGGAAATATGAAAGATATCCACAAAGTCCCCCAAACAGGTCCACCATTCAGTGGGTAGACTGGCACCTGTACAGAATTAATGGGGGACCTCTTGCGTGAGCTTGACAGAGTTAAGCTTTTAGGTTGAGTTACATAGAGGGGTAGGACCAGTGCAAGCCAGGTGCTGGCTGTGTTATACCTCGCAGATCTCAGCAATCGTTTTTTTGTTTCTACTGTTACCCTTGGTCTTGATTTTGTGCCATCTCACTTGATATTTATCAGGCCTCTCAAGGTAGATGAGTCAAACTGCAAATCACTTTAGGCCCTCCGCTTCTCAGTGGACAGTATAACAGTTGACAAATTTTGGAGTAGGGCCACTCTATCAGAATTAGATTGTACAATACTGTCACAACATCTTACAGCCCATCCACGCCAACCTGCATCTGTTAATCAGCTTGCTGCTCCCTCACTGCAAGCTACCCTATCAAAAAAATCCCGACTGGTGCTGTTCTGGCTCCCCTATGGTGGAACGAAGTACCAATTGACATCAGGACAGCAGAAAGTCTACAAATCTTCCACCGCAGATTAAAGACACATCTCGTCGACCTACTTCTCCTTAGTTAAGCATAAAATAAAAAAATCTGTTTAGTTAGCTTTTTAGAAAATTGCAAATTGTACTTACTTGATTCTTGTTGTTTTTTGGTTTGTACCCTCATGGTTAAATACACTTATTGTAAGTCAATTTGGATAAAAGCGTCTGCTAAATGAAAAAGTATTATAATAACACCATTCCCGAAATCAAAACTTTTCATAGTGTTCATGGTAAAAAGCCAATTGCTAATGACAATTGCTGGTGTTACAAATGTTGACTAAAACTTTTTCCTTATATTTTGTGTTATGAATTGTATGGAATTTCACATTCAAGTATCAAAACCCAAAAACACAAATACTGTTGTTAGGATCTGATATCATTCACCTACTATCTCTGTATTCTATGCCAATTGCACCAGGCCTGTATACTATCCATGAGTGAGCCATTGTAAATGGTCTGTATTTATATAGCGCTTTTCTAGTCCTTATGACCACTCAAATTTATTTCATTAAACTCAACTCTTCCTCAACTTTTCTCCACTCATCCTAAACGGTCGAGGCCAATGGGCGCCATGATTGAGTCTGGTTCTATTAGGCTTGTTGTGTGACCTGTTGGGTCTCAACCTTAGCCGGCCTATTTAAATTGCCTTGACATATGTTGTATATTGTAATTTGGCGGGATACAAAATAAATTCCTGTGTTGTGTTAAAGACCGTGCTGTGGTTTAATTCTGTGTTCAATCCACTATGGCTGTGACTGTGCTGGCATGCTTTGATAGACAAATTGCAGGTTCCATTATGCTACTGCCACAGTGTGAAGAGCTGATTTGAATTTCTTATTATTCCAAAGTATGTTGAGTAGCACCTCTCTGAAAAGAGGGGGGAATCAGAGAACATTGTCAGACCCTGTAATATGTAAATTGATGTATGTCTGTATGTGTGTGTGTGCTTGTGGGCTTGCGGGCGTGTGAGTGTGTTTCCTTGATCCTGCCTCATGACTGGCTGCCTGTAATCAGTAATTACCAGGATTGGCAGATGGATTCTGGTAAGAATGAATGATTGATGACCACTGGAGGAAAGTGACTGGGCCATTTATGTTTTCTGACAGCCTGACGTTAGCACTGCATTGAAACCATTTAAGTAGAAAATGACTGGATGTAGACAAAGGCTCAATAGCAGATATCAAACTGCTACTTGTAAAAGGGACTCATTTGCATTCATCTCCTCTGAGAATAGTTTGTACATTCATGTGACTCCTGTTTTTAGGAAAATCCATCCAAATGCTGATCAGACTAAATGCTGCTCAAGGAAAATAAGAATACACAGGGATGTATGTAGCCACTTGTAGTGGGAGGTGTCTGTGGGTGCAGTGCTCCCTGTATGCGGCCCACGCACCGAGTGGGACCTAAACCAGATTATTATTGAAGACATTTTGTTAAACCTGTGGGTCCCGTCAGGTTCAGGTCAAGTATCCACAAATGCTCAGTGTTGTGTTTCCAATGAGACTCTAGCTCAGATAACTCTGTCAACCTTCCTTTTCTTTTCCCTTTCCCCTCTCTCGTCCAAGTTCAAATCTGAGATCGAACTTTTTTTATTTCAATTAAGTGGCTTTGTCCTGACACAGCTTTCTCTGAATGTGTAACTGCATTCCATGTATCATTCTTGTGGGGTTTTAATTCAACTGCTGACACTACTGAACTTTTTTCTTACGGTTTAAGTCTTTAGATTTTGGTTTTCATTTCTGGCTTCTTAAATTTTCTTTTCAGCTCTTATGATTTCTGTACGTGCACACGACACTGCAGTCTGAAGCTTGTTTATGGCCATTGGTGGGGCATTTCTCTATGCTAATTAGGAAAAACGGACACGCTTTCAACTTTCGAACACATGGCTTTCATCAACATAAGAACACAGATGCGAACAATTGTGCAGTTTAAGAACGTGACATGAATATGACAGTTTTCTTAGAAAACTTCTCAAGATCTAATTTAAGAAACATTTTCAGAAGATATTTGTTAATGATGCAAACGATTACTAGAGAAGATGCATAAGAATACAGAGGTACTCAAATTATTTAGCAAGGAAATTATTTTTAGGATTTCAGCAAACTGTAAGTGTTGAGTGAAAGTATAAAAACGAATGCAGTGCTTTGCAGAAAAGTCGTAGCAGAGCATCTTTGTTGAAGTGCATGTAGGCAGATTATTAAATTATTTAATAACCCGTGTCTAATCAGATGTTTGATTATATGCTTCCAGATCACACCAACATATATAGAGCCTGACGTTGCTCCTTGATTAGGGTTGAGAATTTGTGACACATTTGAACAAGTACCGGTACCTGGAATTAAGTACAGGTATCCAACAATTCTTTTTTTCGTTGCTTTACTCTCTTTATAACAAAAAAAAAAAAGTATCTGACCTTCACCTGGAGGAGATGTAATCACTCTTAAAGGTTTCCACTGTATTGGTTTCACATTAAAGTTTTGGCCAAGATGTTACTGAAACAGTCTCGCATAACGTTAATGTTACTGTTTACCTAAGCATGCTTTTCAGGTATAGACTTAAGGCCGAATTATAGTCGGGTTGAACGCACGCACGCATGCACGCATGCACGCAAGACCTTTGCCAAGACCATGCCTTTCGTGCCTTCTGGCGGCTTGCGTGCGTCTGCCAATTTTTCTAACTACACGACAAAGTGACGCGAGCCTCACGCAGCCCGCAAGGCTTGTGATTGGTCTGCTTACTACATCCCGTCCGGAGTCTAGTTTCCGGTTTCATGCCCCACAATACGCGGAAATCACGGAAGATTTAGAAGAACGAATATGGACCAAATAGAAGAGCACTTGGCAGAAGAGATCCGAAAGTATGACCACTGTTTTTATAATATAGATACAGTTTATATTTTGTTGTACTATCCACTCCAGCACAAAATCACTTTAAATACTGGACACTGACACAATCACATCATTGCATTCCATACCTGTTTCTGTATATATGCTCTCCGTATGTGATATATGTGATTTATGTGATTTATGTATATATGTCAGTGATGTGTTAAGTGTACAAGCTACTGGATGATCTGAATTTCCCTCGGGATCAATAAAGTATCCATCTATCTATCTATCTATCTATCTACCACTTGTATAACCCGTCACTGACTGGCCGATTTGTCCGCCAGAAATACGCTATGAGGAGCCGGAGTGGTGATGTAAATAAACAGTCGACGAAGAAGAAGACGTCTCTTCTTTGTGTGTTTTGTCTTTGAAAAAAAACGTTACTCCACCTAGTGTTCTGGCGGTGAATTGCGTAGCACGTTAGAGAAGTATAAACCAAAACGAGTCCGTCGATGCAGCTGCATGGCCTTCCACGGTTGCAGTCGCGGGACTATAATTCAGCCTTTAAGGCCGGCGCATGCTTTTACGTTTTCACGGCCCCGCAAGCGCAAGAGCCCTTCCGGGCCCCTTACGTGCTTATGTAACCCTTCTTACGTGCTTCGCACAATTTTTCTAACTATACGGCAAAGCTCTGCGAGCCTCACGCAGCCCGCAAGGGATGTGATTTGGCTGCTAACTACATCCTTTCCGGAGTCGCATTTCCGGTTTCATGCAGAACCGGCAGAAACAACGGAAGATTTAGAAGAACGAATATGGACCAAATAGAAGAGTGTTTGGCAGAAGAGATCCGAAAGTATGACCACTTGTATAAAGCCTGAAACATGCTTCTGCGTTTTCACGGGCCCGTAAGCGCAAGAGCCCTTCCGGATCCCTTACGTGCTTATGTTTCCCTCCTTACGTGCTGACGGGCGTCGACCCCCTTTTCTAAAATTTACGGCAAAGCTCCGCAAGCTCACTCAGCCCGCAAGGCTGTGATTGGTCTGCTCTACATCCCTTCTGGAGCTGCATTTCCGGTTTCATGCCCCATAATACCGGAAGAAATCACGGAAGATTTAGAAGAATGAATATGGACCAAATAGAAGAGCACTTGGCAGAAGATATCCGATAGTATGATCACTTGTATAACCTGTCACTGACTGGCGGATTTGTCCGCCAGAAAAAGGCTACGAGGAGCCGCAGTGGCTATGTAAATAAACAATCGACGAAGAAGAAAGAAGGCGTCTCGATGGTCGTCTTCGACAAAAAGCATTACTCCGCCTACTGTTCTGGCACGGAACGGTTGGGGAAGCATGAATGAAAACGAGTCTTGCGCCACAGCGGCGTGAAAAGACACAGTCGCAGAAGCATGTTTCAGACTTAATCCGTCGCTGACTGGCGGATTGAGCATAACATCTGAACCCACTATTTACGAAATGCATGACTCTGATGGATTAAAAAACTAATATATTCAAAACGTTTACATGAGCATAACCAAAATATATCTATTAGCTGTAGTTTATGTTGTGGTTATGTAAATTATGTACCTTCTGCTGCAGGCAGTGGAAAAAGGGCATATCGGTGTAAAATCATGGAGAACCATAACCACGTATTTATCCCCTCTTGAAAGGATGCATAACCAAGTCTTGCTATTTTATTTATTATATTTAAGCAGGTTTAAAGATCAGGGTTCTGATATATAAAGATGCATCTGCTTTTGTTGCTTTGTGTCTCCATCTGCTGAATGATTGACACCTCTATTCACCTTTAAGTGCTGCCTTCCGTAGCTTTTTATTAAATTCAATTTTATAGCAATCCCTTTTGACTGGGTCTTGGACGTAAAAAAAAAAAAAAAAAATCTAAAATAATAACAGCATTGGGCTTTTCCTTCTCTCTTTCTCTCCACTTGGCTGGACGTATTATAGAAAAGGCTTTTTATCAAAAGGGAAAAGCAAGCAGGGCTTCAAAGAGATTTGTGCATGCAGAAAAATAGAAAAATGTATCTTTATGTGCAATTAAACGCAAATAAAAACAATTGGTTCCAATGGATATCCACCTGTAAATTACCTGAACTAGAATATACATTATATTTATGTAAACATAAAATACATGTTTTCATATTGCTGGAAATGCGTGATTATGACAGGAGTGGATTTAAATAGTAAACTCAATAGGGAACCAGGCATAGATACAATTTAATTAGGTATTGTCTCTGTTGAATGTTGCTTAAGGCAAAGAAATTCTTTTTTTTTTTTTACCTTGAATTGCCCATATTATTTGAGCTGATGTGGTTACAATTCATTTTAGGAACATTCTTAGGAAGTACATTGAAAGAGCTATAATCAATCAATCAAATTGTATTTTGTCTCATAGGGATTAACGAGACTATTAAACAACTATTAAGGAAAATGTTTTGGACAAACTACAGTCAATAGTATGCCTCAAAGTTGCTACGCCAACACCATGGACAATGCTGGAGATGTATGACTGATGATGATGACCCTGGAAATAATGGAGACATGGGACAGTGACGTAAAATGTTGAAAAGAGCCTGACTGAGTAGTTCCACTTTTCTTCTGGTGACAGTGACAGTAAGGCAGAAGGATCCATTTGGTTTATGAGGCACAGATAACACATGCTGTTCCTTATAAAACAGTGTAAAGTGGAAATACTGTTGGGTTGCCTAAGGAATAGAAAATAACCTACATGTGGCCTGGTTTGTTGTAGGCTAAAGTTCAAGTGGAAGTTTTTTCAATTGCCTACCCTAATGACAGGTAATTTTTTTCAAAAAGGTTTACCAGTGTGTTGCTGAGCTGGTGATGAGAGAAGGTGTAAAATTATAAGAACATAAAAAAGAAATTTGAAAATTCTTTCTTTCTGTCTTTCCTATCGGAAATAAAAAAAATACTCACAGCCATTCTTGCTAGGTAAATGTTTATCTAAAATGTTAAATAGCATGCAAAATCACTGAATTTTTCGTTTATGGAAAACCAACACGTGGAAACTTTAAATTGTGATTTGTATCAGTTTAACGCATTAGGTAAAGGACAGTTGGATTCAGACAAAGCTACAACACTGGCTGTGTCGCGCTAATCATTTCCCATTTCTTGAGCGCACATTTCAAAATAAACTTATCTATCAGCCTGGCGAGAGTATTAAGACCCCATTGAAAGTTAAATGCAATCAGTGAGACCTATTAAGGTCTGAATGGAGAATCCACGTCCCGTGTACCCCCGCCACCACTGTGTCCATGTTGATTAGCCGTGTAAATATGCAATAACTTCTCTCTTTCCAGTCTGAATGGGGGGCCTTAATGGGTCGTTATCTTATCCTAGGCAGGGGGGAAATGCTCGGTGTTGCTGACACGCAGAGAGGGAGCTGTTGTCATGGAGGAAACGCGCTGATCTGCTCCCCACGGAGAAGTAAGCGGAGGGTGGATAATGAGATGAACCAGTGCTCCGTGGCTCCTGTCTGACATAGTATATGGTTAACATTAATTGAGTCATCTGCGGAAGGAGAGAGACCTAAAACGCCTTGATGACAATTCTAGTGCACCATTACGCATGTTGTCCGTATAAATCTAAAGGTAAGGGTCATTCTGATTGTTTTATCTTGTACCAGTGGGCTGCCTCTGGACTATTTATACAATACAATTTCTAATGAATAGCCATTTCAATGTACTACTAGCCTAATAACAATGACTGTTATCAGTAAATTAGGTAGAAAATATAATAAAGTGTAGCCTACTGAGTTTTTGGCAACCTGTGGATAGTTCTGAAACTTTCTGACAACTCAAATTTGGAAGCACATTTGTCTTGAAATTACTAAATTTAGCACTGAATGCACAGTTACCTGTGGGCTGTTAGTTAATATTAAATCGTTTTTTTTTGTTAAACCTTTAAACATGTCCCCTTCCCAACAAAGCGAAAGCAATACAAAAAAATCTGTATTCTTCCTGGTCCAATATAATATGGAGATCATGAACTAGTGAATTTTTGGGAAAAGGCCAGTCCTGCCGTCTTTGTAAATACTGATATTGATGTAGCCAGTTAGATTATGTTGTCTTCAATGACGGGGAAATAATCCGATTAGTCTGTAGGAACAACAATTTGACTCGGATTATCCTAATTGAATTAATTGTTAATACACAGATGTGTCGACATTCAGCATCTGATCCTAGTGCAACGCTGCTCCGACGTGACGTCATCAGGGTATAAAAGTTGCTGGCCCCACTAAAACCACCAGTCTGCATCCATGAGACGAGCTCTCGTAGTCGTAACCACATACAAAAAAATGAAGTCTCCAGAGTCGTCATGACGCAGTTTTAGAAAACTTTTGTCCACGCAGAAAGGAAATCGAAAGCATTTTACTTACAGATTAGTTTTCACCTTTCCGACTTTTTCTGTGTCCGAGCTGTAGTAATGCCAGCCGGGATGTTCAGCATAGACAGTATCTTGTCCGGCCGACCGAGCTGCAAGGAGCCGCTTCTGCTACATAGGGGCGGACCACTGGTGCTGTCCGCCGGCCTGACGGATTCTATCTACACCGACTATAACGGACTGTACACGACCACATGTGGACCTTCTCCCCCCAGTATTCAGTCTGTGAACGGGACCAGGATAGGATATAACGGTTATTACTACGGACAGCTGCAGGTCCAGGGCGCTGGAGGAGGACCGCCATGCTGCGGCTCTGTGCCCGGCCTCAGCTCACAGCAGTGCCCTTGCATCCCAGCAGGTAGGACAGCTAAGCTCCTGTTCTTTTGACGTTTCAGATTAAAACTAATATTGAAAGGAATAAAAAGTGGAAGTTTTGCAAAAAGTAACCTTAATAAAGTTTATGTTTGATGTTTTGGTGCTAACTCCAACACAAATGTTCTGAAAAAGAAAATATTATTCCTTAAAGCACGTCATGCTCGTGACGAATTTATCCTTATATTTGAATGCACGGACTGAACATGAACTACGAGTTTATACAAAAAGATAAAGTTAGATTATTCTGTTATTTAAGCTAACAATAAACATTATTCTTATTAGTATAACTAGCTGCTATGGGTGAAAAGCTAGAAGGGGTCGTCCATAAACCAGAAGGTCGGTGGTTTGATCACAGGATCCCCCATTCCGCGCGCCGAAGATACTGAACCCCAAATTGCCCCTGACAGCGGTCCCAGCATGTGTGACTGATGAGTGATACCAGGCTGCCCACAGATGAACTGTATGAGAGTGTCTGTAAATGAGTGTGCCAAAACTATATTGTAAAGCCATTTGAGTGGTCGTCATGAAGAAAAGCGCTATAAAGCTAAATTAAGATTATTATTGTTATTACCAAAAGTAGCTTGTTGCCATGTATGATTTTTCTGCATCCTCCGTCCCACAGGCTACGACAGCACAAGCTCTGTGCTGATTTCTCCGGTCCCTCATCAGATGATGTCCTACATGAACATGGGCAGCCTGTCACGAACCGAGCTGCAGCTATTAAATCAGCTGCATTGCCGCAGGAAGCGGAGGCACCGAACCATCTTCACTGACGAGCAGCTGGAAGCTCTGGAGGGCCTCTTCCAAGAGACCAAATATCCGGACGTCGGCACCCGAGAGCAACTGGCACGCAAAGTGCATCTCCGAGAGGAGAAGGTTGAGGTCAGATGTGCTTTGACTTTTCCCACAGTTTTCGCTTCCTACTGTCGTTTAAAATGTTTCACTCCGCTAATTCAGATTGGTTATGGATTCAAACGAGTAGAAGTAATATTAATAATAATGCTTTTATTATTAAGATTCTCAATTGTATTAGTGGACTAAGACCCATTACTATAAAGCTAGGCCTCATTTGGTTAAATTCAATTCAATTTTATTTGTATAGACGAGACCTTAAAAAGCTAGCACTTTGGCGAACGTGGAGAGATAAAACTCTGTCCGTTGTTGTTGTTATTCATATATCTATTTTAGGGCATAGTTTCCAGGTTACTTCAGAAAATATTTTTTGTAATCACCTTACTTAGTTCGTTTAGTTTTCTCTTGTTGCTCTTCATAATTAAAGGATTTACTCATGTCTCATTTTTAAAAAGATAAATGTACTGAGGTCTAATCATTTTTACCTCAACGGACTCAAAATATTTTTGATAAATAGGCTATAACACCAGGTAGCACCCTTGTGGAAACGTTTTAATTAATTAAACTGTACCTATAACATAACATTTTGAGTTAATTAAACCGAAGTTGGGATTGCAAATCTGTCTGGCAAACAACGACTGAACACTAGATCATTTCCTTTTTTACGATTTAACAAAAATATTTAACATTCCCTTTAGAATTACAGTAGTTATGTGGGCTCTTTATTGTCCAGATGACCGTTTTCGCAAGCGATATGAAATGAAATACCTTTAATTGTTTATACAAAAGTTTAATATATGCACTTCGCCACAAATAATTGGCGACATAATTTACAACATCGCAAATGAAAATATGACGCATTCGTGGTCATGATATGACATGTGCACTGTTAATGAAGAATTAAGAAAATATGTTACAAGCCTAGTGATCGTTTTAATGAATGACTTCAATCATTGTATTATTTCTTCGATTACTCCTAAGGAATTACACAAACGCTTGCGAAGTCATGGTCTCGGACGGCTGGAGCGACTATGTATTAATGTAACTCTGCTTTCTTATCATGTAGGTTTGGTTCAAAAACAGACGCGCAAAGTGGAGGAGGCAGAAAAGGTCTTCATCAGAGGAATCAGAGAACTCTCAAAAATGGAACAAATCGACCAAAACTTCTGCTGAAAAAACCGAAGAGAATAAAAGTGATGTGGACTCGGACAGCTGATAATATAATAAAGCGACCTAACGGGAAAAGTGTATGTACATACAATTGATGTGGACTCGATAACATGCAGGTGCTGTGATGAAACGTGTTGCCACCGTGCACAGTTGTACATATCTACATTATATTATGGATTCTTTGTCCGCTATTTATATTTAATTTAAGGTGTGTTGCGATGTTATGTCTGCCAAAGAATGTGGCGGCTGGCGGATTGACTTGCCTCAATGTTATACGTGACGCTTTTATGGATGTTGAATATTGTAATCTGGTATTTTATTTAATTTTAAACACATTACATTCCACAGTATGTTAAATGTCCAGAGGCTGAGAACAGCCTCACCACAGAGTTGTGGTGTGGAGGTTTTTTGTCATTTTATTTAGCAAAAATAAGAAAACCTACTTAAAAAGACAACGACTATGGTCTTCAGTAAAGTATAATTGAAACGTCATAAACATTGTGTATGATTTTATTATTTCATATATGTTTCTTTGATGGGTTTAAAATTGAATTGCGGAGTCATATATACAAAACCTGTCCCCAATAAACAAATAGGACGATCTCCCGTTAGTGCCGGAAATCGTGAGCTTTCAAAATCATATTTACATATTCAGCAAATTAGGGCTGCAACTATAAGTGCTTAAGCTATGCATCAATTCTTATCACATTGTTAGTCATATTCTACCAAAATGGAAACTTCTTTTGAGACGATTTACTGTATTGTTTTCTATTCTATTATGACTGTATCTGAGCCCCTCCAAACGAGATATAATGTGTTCTTCCGTGACCCATGCGACATTCAAGTTTGGGGCAAATAATAATTTGACACTTTAAACAATGTGAAAACCAGTGATCAGGTATTCTTTTTTTAAAGGTCTGCCCCCTTTAGCCTAAAAAATCAAACAATCAAATAATATATACATTTTATATTTTTCATTTAATTGAATTCTGCTTTCTATTCCCCAGAAGAGACGATCCTCAAAATACAACATTTATGTTTCTAAAAGCCATTAAGTCATTAATGTTGGCTATAAAAAGGCATAACATAGCACACAAATAAACACTTTATGGACCATTGCAGAGCTCAATATAATTGTATAGGTCAGCCCCAAGATAATGTTGAGTGCCAAATAGTATTTATATTATACAGCAGTGTCAGGCATGTCAAACAGCAGGCACACGTTCATGTAGGCCTATAGGGTTTTAACTGAATACAATACATTGACAAGCACTTCAGAAAACCAAGCTGATTGGAATCAGAATTTAAGCTGACAAAGGGCGAGACGCGGGTACATCCAGAACACGTTGCCAGCATATAGCAGGGCTATAGAGATAAACAATCATTCACACTTCAATATAGATTTGATCAGTCCTTATCTGCATATTTTTGGATTGCGGGAAGAAGCCGTACCACCTGAAGAAAACCTACGTAGACTTGAGTAAGTAAAAAATTCAAGCTAAAAGTCAGACCAAAATTCCAACAAATTACATAGATATTTGGTTTAGCAAGAATTTTCAGCAATGTATTAAAATATTAAAAATATAATATAATTATAAATATAATCATATAATTACATCAAAAAACTCATGATTTTGGTAAAGAGGATTTGCGACAGACTTACGGTTTACACAATTTGATAACTTCTGTTAAAAAAAATCAGCTGTAACGTGAATTATAGGTGATTATGAGGGAGTGTGAGCAGAAGCTGGAACACTTCATCCAATGCATTTGTTTTTGATTTGGTTCAGATATGCAACTTACGGGGACATATAATGAAAATTCCACTTTTGAAGTACTTCTACACGTTAATTTTGGTACCTGGCATGTCTACCGTCCCCAAAACTCTGGGAAAAAAAAGAATTCCCGCGATTTGTTGTGGTACCTCTATGTCAGAAATGATACGCTAGAGTGCGTCGAATGGGATTACGACCGAAATAAACGTCATAATCACACCATGCCCATGTAGGGCATCTGGCTACATGGCCTTGGACGAGCGAGCTAACGCTCCCCTAGCTCCCTAGGGGCTCCTGGGGAGACCGGCTCCCCGGCTAGCGTTTGCTAGCCGTCAGACATTTAAGTGGCCACATAAGGAAAGGGACCCCGAGACACCTCTAAACGTTGACTCAATAGTGTGGAAGGATGCCGTTGCTGCGCCAGCTCAAGCTCCCACGGCTCCCACGGCTCCCACTGCTCCCAAGCTGGGGAGCTTGGGCTCTTGCAGCCAGGCTCACCGGGGCTGAGGGGGGCGGGGCACTCAAAACAGGTCAATCTGAGGAGGGCTGTTTTAGACAGGGTAAAAAGGATGCTGTTTTAAATGATCCTTGTGGTATTTTTGGCCAAAATACAGACATTTCATTAGGATCCCAAGGAACCATATCAACTGTGGTAAAATGGGCATAATATGTCCCTTTGAAATGACATCACTTATTCTTCGCTTTCTATAACTCTATCTAACACTCTACAACACACCCACTAACCAGAGGGGGATACAGCAAACCCATTGAAACACACAAATAATCGTGTATACATTAAAAGAGAACAGGGCAAAAAGACTTGCAGTCATGTAAATGTCATTAAATTATTCTTACCCTTAAAGCAAAAGTGTTTTGGTCTCAGAAATGTATATATGAGTTATAGCTCCCTTTTTAGTCTTTTAAATCTTTTAAGAGTTAACCTTTTCTATTTTAATAGGTTACAAACATGTTTCTTTTATTATGATTCTTTATGTTTTTTTTTGTAAAACCTGCTACAAAATTTTATTTTAATACTGTATTTTTCATTTAACATTAAAACACAATGTTAGGAGTCTTAAGATGGTCCCTGCCTTCTAATTATCGATTACCATTTACCTAGTGTTTGTATATTTTTCTAAGTGTTTTCGTCACAATCATTATAAATGAAATCAACCATGTTTTCTCAAAATTAGCACAACATGTTTTAGGCAGTGAGATTCATCAGACATTCTTCTCTACATTCACATTGGCCTCTAACTCAGTATTTTAGCCTATCTCCATGCTTTATGACTAAACTCATTTTTTAAGCTAGTATTTCTTTGACCTTTAAATGCAGTTCCCAGTTCTTGTGAAATCACAGGTGGAGTCCATAAAAATGTATTGAGTTAACTTTAAAAGTAGATTCATTCTTGTTACTTTTCTAAGCATTCTTAAAAAAAAACGTTTTATTTTTTCCCCTTCTTTCTGTAAAATGGCAAATTGCTCTTGTGTAGGCTACAAATGGGGATTTAAAGGCCTGATTTATTTACACCTTTCTACCACATAAATAAATAAATAGTATAAGGGATGCGGTTTGTTTGTGTGGTCGGCAAGTAGATGTATGATGCTGTTATTGTTTAGGGGTCTGGAGGGTTTTAGCAATCATGGATTGACGGCTGGACTGACAGCTCTTGGGTGGATTCCCTGCTCTAAAGATAGACAGGGGTGTTGGCTGCTCTGTGGTCCACATCCAGAAACATTTGAGAGAAAGCCCTCCATCATCACTGCCGGCTCAGCCAGTCATAAATGAAAGCTAAGACAAATAATGCATATTTTTTACAAAATGTAAACTCTCTCCTATATTATTATCATATTTCACTGAGCTGAAATGTTTTTGTCAATGCCTAACTTTTTTGGCCTCTGGATCTTTCCAGAGAGCCTGAGTGTTGAGGCCAGATTAGGGCTGCACGGATACACTGATACATTGAAATGCATGTACAAACATAGGGTGCAGAGCCATTTAAACTCTAAACATATGGCTGCAGTACATAGAGCTGGTTGTTAACAGCCTCACTAACTTCGGGCTTCCAGGGATTCGATGGACCAGTGTTTTGATCTATGTTACCTTTTGACAAATTTTACACAAACTATATCTAAAACATTTCATCTAAATTTTACAACACTGAATAACGATTTCATGATAATTCCCCAAACCTAAATATAAAATATGTATATCTTAATCCTTCTTTTGTTTAAACAGGAACAGAAATACGTCTAAAGCCACTGTTTGTGATGGATGTATTAACATATTATTGAGGATCATCTGAAGGTGACCATAATAATCTTGGAAACAACTTCAAATTGAGGCTATTTAACCAAGTATATTTCACAAACTACCTTTTACGAATTAATCATTGAAATAATAAGACAGCCCCAACACAGTAATGCTTAATTAAGTATATAAAATAAAATTGTGTTTGTTGTCGCAAGTTAGACTTTTATTTCTCTCTCTCTCTCTCTCTCTCTCTCTCTCTCTCTCTCTCTCTCTCTCTCTCTCTCCCCTCATTCTGGAGGTAGCCTATCTTTTTAGTGCAATCATTAACATCATCACATCAAATAAAACTATTATTATTTACATTCATCCACGAATTCATTCAACAACTAGTTTGACAGCACGGAAATATGACAGTTCCTGGTGTCACTGTCTCTGCTCTCTCTCTTCCCCTTCCCCCTCTCCCTCCTCTCGCCCCACTATCTCTTCTCAGCCCATCCTGTTGAGGCATATGCCCACAACCGACGAGGTGTCTCCCCAATAAGTTTGTTTTCTCCAGATTTACCATGCACTTGCTTATTGTGGGAACTGGGTTTCTCTATAATATTGCATTTTATTGATTAACCTACCATGAGCGTTTCCTTCCATATATTGCAAACTGCTGTTTACTGTTTGACCACCAGGGTCCGAGTTATTCTTTTTATTATATTAAGTTTTTAATCTATATTTTATAAATTCAAGTCAGACTATCCTGACCGCACATATTGAAATATGGAAGTGTAAGGATCTTTTTATTAGTCCAGTTAGTGCCCATAAGAACTTTAAACTACTGCTATGTTCGTTCTGACCAGCCATGTAATTACACCCCTTGTCACCACACAAATCATAGCACACCCGTCAGCAGCCGATTTCAATTACCCGGGGCCCTGGAATCCTCACCCAGCTGGCTTTAAACCACAGAGGAGCCTTAAATCTGAAGAGCTATGATGCAGGTCAAAGCCAATGGCTGCAAGTGTAAACCAATTTCCAAGGTGGAGGATGTGATGGCAAAGGCTGTGACAACCGTGAGATGAGCTGCAACTGCAATAAAATGTCAAGGCACTGCAAAGTCAGAATGCAATACTGACAAAAATTCCTACACCAAAATAACTTACACTATTTATTTATTACGTGCATATTTGTTTATGCATATTTACCATCCCTACTTACTGCTTTCCTGTATTTTCTGTGTACTATTAAGGTCAGTTTGCAGAGCATTGACGCTTATTTTATTTTGATATTCCATCACTGCAAACACCATGTCTGCTTTTACTTTTGCCAAAGTGCCATCATGCAAGCAGCATAATACCCATTGACAACATTCACATGTCAGCCATTTCCCTCTGATATCTTGCTCAAGGTGATAAGGTCAAATGCTGTCATGAACACAATAATGTTGTACAGCTGTGATCCAGGTTAATAAGATATAACAAAGGGAATCTTACAAGCAGCGTTGGTTAAATTTCTGGATGGTAATGGGACCATGTTTCGAGGTTAAACAACATATTCGATAGCTCAATTACAAACATTAATACTGTGAATTTCGAACATCTTGTTTTTAGAAAGTACAAACTACAGCTGAGAAAATGTGTTTTCACGCACAGTAGAGCATCTTTTTTATTGATGACTAACTTGGAGAGTTTCATGTCCATACCCACCTTGACATGATACAAATTTGAATCTGACAATGTACTTTAAAACATTATTCCTAGCGAGCCTTAATTATCATCATAAACTGAAGATATAAGACAGTAGTGTTAAATGAGGATATGGCATTTTGCTAACAACCTGCTATTTGGTTTTATTATATACTATTCTATATACAGATGCTACGGTGCGCTCATACAAGGGCAAACAAGAGTAACAGTAAGGTAATTGTGTTTTTTTCCCCGATTGGTTAGTGATAGAGAGCAGGTTGAGCACATACTGGGACAAAGGTATGTCCCCTTCAATCTGCTGCAGGGTGAACCTGAGACTGCCGGCACAAGGGAAAGGTTATGGTCTGGAGCTGTGAGGTTATAGGAAGAGAGGGAGTAAGATAAAGACAGGGAAGGAAAAGTAATACATTTGGTGTTGGACATTTTTTTCTTTAGAGAATAAATGCTTATTAAATCTACTATCTGTGCAGTGGACTTGGATGATAATTAAGGCCAGGAATTTGACTACTTTCCAGGCCATTCTTTTTTAAGCAAAGCCACAGATCAATTTTTGTGATACATTTTTTTAATTTTGTAGGTTAACCTTATTGGTTGATGTAATGGTTACTAGACTAGTTAACAAGTAGGCTGCACAGTAACTCGCTGCCCTCTGCCATATCTTCGGTGACATCATCATTGTCAATTGCCATAAGAATCTCCTTTGTTGACACAAGTTAAAATGTGATATTTACAGAGCCCATTTACTTTGAAATTCTACGTCAGATTGTCCTGATGTTGCCTGGCTGACATTCTGAGGTGGTGAACTGTTATTGTGAAGAGTTAGGGTGAGTTTCATCAATGTGTGTGGCTGTAGTGTGGCGAGGAGTTTTGATATTTCGACTGAAAAAACAGGAAGTACTTGTATATTGTCCAATGCGAAAATTATCCCACCCTAATGAAATACATATAATAATATTCAAAAGTGATCATAGTGCCACCTAGCTGTAACAGGAAATGTTTTACATTTTGGTGTCCTGCGACTAGCCCCTTAAGCATTTGAAATTTGGCCAGGAAAGCCTAAAGGAGTTGGGGATCCCACTCAATGAGAGTTGTGAGTTTTCGGGATTAGGTCAACGCCCCTTCATATTCCTGTACAGCTGCATAAGCTGCTATCCTCTCCTGAGCCCCCATGCTTCGCCCTGACCGTCCTCTGGGCTGTCTGCCTGAGCCTTCCGGCTTTGCCCCTGACCGGCCTCCTGGCCGTCCGCCTGAGCCTCCGTACACTGCCCCTGACCGGCCTCCGTGCCGGCCGCTCCAGCCCCTGTGCTCCATCCCGGATTCCCTTCTCCGGATCCCCTCCTCCGGATCCCCCTCCTCCCTCCCTGCTCAGTTTTTGTTTCGGTCCATCAGGAATCCGGCCCTTGAAGGGGGGGGGATTCTGTTATGGTTTGAAAACTCAACTTGTGAGTTTTCATCAGGGGCGTGTCCATGGCATGTTGGTTAAATTTACATTTGATTACTATCTCTCTTCTCTCCCCTCTTTCCATCCACTGCTCCTCTTCCCCCTTTTTCTCCCCTTACCCCAACCGGTTGGGGCATTGTTGGCACATTGAGTCTGGTTCTGCTAAATGTTTTTTTCTTTCAGATAATGAGCAATTTTTTTTTTTCTCTACAGTCGCCAAAGTGCTCGCTCATTGTGGTAACTGTTGGGTTTCTCCATAATTTTAAAGGTTCTTGACTGTTTAGAAAATGTTTACCATACTCCTGTATATGCCACTGTATATTATGTTTATTGTATATTATACTATATCTCTACAGGGGAATCATGCCTGTCTAATTCCAAAGATACTCCCTTCTCTTTCTCTCCAAGCAGTGCCTAAGGTCAGGTTCAGGGGCAACTACTGGCATAGACGACATAGGCGGTTGCCTAGGGCGCAAAATGCCGAGAGGGCGCCACAAGAGGCTGATTTATCATGACGTGATACATGCAATGTTAACCTATACAGTAACGTCACACCATCGTCCTCGCCAAATCTGAAATCTCGCCTAGGGCTCCGGCATTGCCAGGGCAGGCCCTGGTCAGGTTTTAGATAAAGGGCCAACTAGAAGTACCTTGTGGTGTCTACACTAAGGGACTTTCCCATCTAACTCATATGCTCCAGATAGAGAGGCACCAACTTCAAGTATTTTCTAAATTACACTAGTGGCAAGACCTAAAGCAACAAAGTGATTTAGGAATGCATACGTTATGCTCAACTATCCAATAGGATGCAAACACCTACATGTATCATAGAGGGTCACAGCAATTCTTGCCATTCATGAATATGCTTTTAGAAGAGGTGATGCAAGTATATGAAGATATAGGGGAGGCTATGGGACATCTTCAGACTTGGGGATGACAATTGCTCATGTTGATCTGTTGACGTTTGTATATTGTTTCACCCTCTGGACTCCTTGATTCATCAAGTCTACATTAAACTCTTCTGAATAACAAATCATCTACTGCCTGAGTTCTCCTTTCAGCAGCTTCCCGAAAACTTCCAGAACTTTGATAAAGATAATGTATATTATGATTTGTCGCTGTACAAATAAAGTTGAATTGGATTGAAATGTAAGTCATCCAAGAAATCACAACAGCCAACCATATTTGCTGTAGTTTACCATGCTCCGGGGCTTATTCTGAATTTGTATCAAACCTAGTCCTAAAATCAGATAAAGGTATTATTGTCTGTAAATTTAATAATCATGTTGACAATAATAATGATAGCCGATAACTTGTATCTTAGATCCCATTCATACAAAGTTACTTAAAAATAAATTCTGCCCCTTATTAATAGCTTTTTACTGAGTATTCTTTTTATTGCCAAGTATGATTGCACATACAGGAAATTGCCTTGGTGTTGTTCATTGGTGCACTGAACATAAAACAACAATATAAAAACAACATATACACATAAAACAACAATATAGAAACCACAATATAAAAACAACATATACACATAAAACAACAATATAAAAATAGCAATATAAAAACCACATATACACATAAAACAACAATATAGAAACAACAATATAAAAACAACATATGCACATAAAACAACAATATACAAACAACAATATAAGAGCAACAATATAAAAACAACATAAAACAACAATATGTAACAACATGGAACAAAATATATACAGTACCAGATTTATGGGCACGTGCGGTGCTAAGAGATTGGTGATAGTGCCACTAATATATCAAGTATAAATTATGTGCAATAGGGGGGGGGGGGGGGGGAACAGAGTCAGTGTGATGCAGGGGGCTTGTTTGTGAGCCCAACTGCGATAGGGAAAAAACAGTTCAGATGGCGCGAGGTCTTAGTCCTGTCTGTGGACTTCCATCCGGAAATCCAATAACTGAGTTTATTGAGGTTATTATTGAGGTTATTAAAATTATATGACATTATGTGATGTTATTATATTATAGTAGTTTTTTGAGGGGTGGGGAAAACAAACTGAAAACAGACTCAACAACCAGACTCAACAAAAACAACACAACACACAGTATGCCAGTACTGTAGACTGCATCAAGCTGCTGTGAAATACTAAGCCTGCAGCAAAAATTAAGCATCATTGTGTCTTAAAGACTGTGGCAACTTTCATGCGGTTTGCATTTTTTTTTAGAGAAATTTTAGGTCTCACACCCCTGTCATTGTCCACATTACCTCTGTGCCAATACTTTGATACAGCAAACAGAGGGAGCAATGAAAGGCATTACTTAAACCACATCCAGTTCGACCACCACATCAACTCTGCTTCTCATAACAAGAGCGGAGCGGGTGCAGTGCCCCGTATTTAGCAGTAGCCACTGTTTTAGTTATTAATGGAGTTGTGCTAAGTGGAGGAATATTGCTACATAGTTAGGTTTATGCATCAGTGTTAAGGGTTGGTGGGGGAGTTGTCGGTGCATATGCCCTGCTGACCTGCAGTTGAAGGTTTGCCCTAAATTCAAGCCCACCCTCGAGGGATTTCTGGGTAATAGCTGTTGCTTGCCTCTGTCACAGACATTAACCAGAAATCCCTCACCACAGCACCACCTGAAACTTCCAGCAGGCAGCATATTTGCAATGTCAACCTATCCTCCCCCACTTCCTTCATCCAATAGGCAGGAACTCACAATGGATTGCTTGTTTTTGACCCCTGAGTGCCCCCCCTTTCCTCCTCCACCTTGTTTCTAAGTTGCTGAGAGCGAGGAGTAAATAAAAGAGTGTGGATTAATGATCGAATGATTTGAATGCTGTGTTCTTCTAAAGACCAGTGCAAAAAACGTTCTCTATTCACTCAAAGGATAATCCAAATTAAGGTCTGTATTAACAATAGAAATGTGCTCCTTAGAGGGAAAAAATAACAAAAACAAAGTCCTCAGTGGAAAGGAGTATTCAAGAAATTGCACAATATCCCCTCTGTCTAGTATCTGTTAAATGGAGTACTTTCACACACAGAAGATGAAAAATTGATAAATAACGAAATCCACTGAAGATTAAGTAATATTGCATATCAATATTACCTACAATTTTTAAATATTCTTTTTCATCTGACTTGCGAGTCAGATCAAGTTCAAATTCAAGTGGGATTTTAATCCTTTTTTTCCTATGAACTCATCAGTGAACTTCATTTTGGACATTGGTTCTTACAATTTTTTTTTGTAGGATTGGAAACAGTTGTCATGGATAACCAGAGGTGTCAAGTAACTAGAAATTCCTGCATTAAAATAATGTATCATGTAAGTTTGGATGATTTGAAATGGTCATTTATTATCACACTAACGTTACATTTTCCCGGCAAACAATGACGCTGCACTGAACTGTAAGTAAAGTACAAAAAAGTTAACATAACTTCTATAACTGTCTAGCATAGTCGATCAGGCTGAGACTCCCCTCAATTAAGTTATTCAATTTAAGATAATCAGCCTTTAAACATTAATTGAAACACAAATAGTTTTTCACCTTGATAATGTATAAAGCCTGCTAGCATACCATTAACATATCATGTCACTCTACTAACACATTACACAACAGAAAACTTTTCAATAACATTTTAGCCAAATATTGGCGACACAGTTCCATCCACGGGGGACTTTAATCTCTGCAGCTTGAAGGTACATTTACCCTTGTACCAGCAGTATGTCACTTGCAACAAACTTTCTCTAGACTACTGCTATGGAACGGCACTGTTTGGTCTGGGATTACAGCGTGAATAGGCGAAAGGTGCGACCACTGCTGCAATTGAGGCCTTTCAGGAATTTCAGAACTGCACGGACTAGGATGTCATCATAGATGGGACTGATAAGATCAATGACGCAGCACTTGCTATTATATGTAAAGTTCTGTGTGGTAGAGATTATCCCCAAAAAATCCATCAAGGACTTCCCCCTATCCAACAATAAACCCAGGCTGACTGCATGGTAAAAACAACTTCTCAACCAGAAAATGCGCTTGTTCTAGTCAGCTGCAAGCAGAGAGGAAATGAGGTCAGTGCAGAAAAAGATTAAAGCCAAGATTATTGAGTGTAAGGCAGCATATAAAAACTAATTTGAAGTTTTTTTTTAAATGATACTAGAGGAGCATGGCAGGGTCTTCAAACGATTACAGGATATAAGCCCAAGAATCATTGTGTGACAGTTCTTAATGAACTTGATATTTCAAATAATTAAAATATGTTTTCTACTGTAGATTTAATACATAAGGCTACGGCTATTACGAGAGTAAAAACGATGGTGGATTAAGATATTTGATCTGATATTGTTCCAGCTGTCATTAGACACCGGGGTAGTCCCCAGTCTGTAGAAAGGTTCCATGATTGTGCCGGTGCCCAAAAAACATACCCAGATAACTTAACAACCTGCGCCCAGTTGCCCTAGCATCTGTAGTGATCACATTTTTTGAAAATATTGTGGTAAAACAACTCCTCACCGAGGTTTCACCTCTTCTAGATCCTGACCAGTGTGCCTAACGTGAACAGACAGGTGTTGAAGACGCACTGCTGACAATGATTGACAACATTTATGAGCCTTGAACTGGCGCACATCCTGGTCAAAATTGGGTTTTTGTCAGTCACACAATAAGGGGCAGTGATAATAATAATAATAATATTAATAATAATGCTCCCAACTGCCACCATTACCAAAATATTTGTTCCGCCAAGGAAACACCACTTTTTCAGAAACACTTTCATATATATATAATTTCATAAATAATTATGGTCATGACAAAAAGGTTAACATATATCAGGACTTCTATGTTTATTTCTGTGTCAGAGAGATATACCTGTAGAATTTTCTTAGAGTTGAGGGCAGTATTTCTATGTCATATAAAGCTTCCCTTGAATTTCTGCTTCCCCCAGAAACAGCTGTATCTGCTTATGGCTGACATGGTGGGAGTAGAACCTAATAGACTGTTGCCGAAGATTTGCTTATCAAGTTGCCAACTACTGCATTAAACAGTGAGTGGACTGTTGTACACTGCTGAGAAGAGAGGATGGCATGCATCTAGAATGAAAGTTAGATATATCAGATATATGGGTTTAAGTGATTGCAGAATGTTTTAATGTGCTGCTTCTGCCCTCTTGTGGCATAAAGTTATAATCAAGTTAAGGGGTTGTGAGTTATTGGAAATACAAATATTTATGTTTGTATTACACTATGGCCCAAAATGTAAGTAATATAGAAGACAAGACACAATGGTGCCGTTAAAGTGGTAAAGTTGGTAACGTTTGGTTTCTCTTTCCCTCTCTTTCTCTCATTTTCATTGATTACTTCTATAGGTAGACAAACACCTCACTTTTCATTATCATTATTATTAAACTAGAGCAAACATAAATTTAAATAACCAACATAAATTAATTTTGGCAGCTCGTCTTTGGTCCAGTCTCTTTCACCTGCCTCCATGTGTCTCTCTTGATGGAGGCTCTCCTGTTGCCTTTTTAATCCAGGGAGAGTTATATGGTAAGATTCCAAATCACATAATATTTTATATTAATAATTATATTAATTATTAATAATAATATTATAATATAATTATAATATTATAATATAATTATAATTAATATAGTGTGTAAAATGGGTCACTATTTCTGGGATTTGAGTCTTATCATGTATTTAAAATTTCTATGTGTCAAATGTTCAATGTATTTCCAGCTTTTAGTTTAAATGTTCTCTCAAATTTTAGCCTGTTAATTCTGAATAACTAGCTGATATTCTGACTCTGAGATGGGAAATGCCACAGTGCACACCTTTGCACAGTGCGTGCTGTGGGAGCACTGTGCACCAAACCCGTCCCAAAGCAGTTAAAGTATGCTGCAAATGGCTCTTATTCCTAAAGAAAATTGAGTCCCCTTTTCATCCAGTGTTCCGTGCATGTCTGAAAGCAGCTTTGGATATCTGTAAACTAACCTGACCCCAGGAAGACTGAATAGTTGACAGTTACCCATCTCTGCTAATCTTGGGCTGCTAAATGAGAAGTTGGAAGTGAGAGCTTATTTGTTGATTGTTGTAATGATCTGACGGCATATTTTCACTCAGTTTCTAAAGATTCACCTAATCAACATGATCACACAATTTTTCTGGCAGCTTTCACCACAATGGCTGTGACAAAACAAAAGTGGTTGGGCTACAACCAGTATGCAGCTTTGGACAAAAGGCCTAGCTTACTTGGTTTGCTCAGTAGCTCCATTATCATTACAACATGATGCATGATTTACATAGATGTAGCATGTGTTGATATAACCTTTATTTGTCACAATAAGCAAGTCTTTTGCTACATACACCACTTACTTTAGCGACAGTAATAACATTTACAGATGAGTTTTTTTCATGAGCCAATGCTCCTATTAGGAAAGCCATGTTACAAGAAGTGTAGCCCTAAGCAGAGGCCTCTGTCTCACTAGTTCTAGTAAATTAGACCATTTGAAAAACAAGTAGGTAACACCAGCAACCATAGTTCAATTCTTTCCTGCAGGCAATGTAGATAATATGAAAAACTGCTAGCTAAGGTAACAAAAACTCATTAAAATGTATATCGAGTTTGTGTGTTTGACATGCAAAGCCACATACTTTCACCGTTGGCTAGTGAGATGGTGTTCAGACAAAACACTGAGATTTGTACATAATTTTTTGGAGTAATAATTGCAGTCCTACAAGCTTCCCTGCACTTGTAAAAAAAAACTACAGAAACTGTGTTTTCCCCCAACCACTAAAATGTATCAAATCAAAAGTAAAAAGGAGGGGAGTAATACATGGCGAAGGGGAGGCAGGGATAGTAACAAGTGAGTGATTCCTCTCTCTGGATGGACAAAAAATGGATGCTGTGTCTTTCATCTGAAAACTCAGATTGATGAGGCTACATTGGGAATCTTTGGCTACAGGCCTCAGGGTTTAGACTCGATCTGATGTGTTCCCTGAGCCCTCCCAGAAACCTGAGAGGTCAGTTTGGATTGCTTATGGAGGTGTTCCATTTAAAATGTCAACATTTTTTTTATCTTACCTAAAGGAGGTCTGTTTTGGAAGTCCTTCTATGCCACTTAACCCACAATGCGTTCCTGAAATGTGACACTGGTGAACCCGCAGTAACCTGGTAAACAGTCTGTTAGGACCTGCACTGGGCCTCACGCTGCCGATTGCGAACAAGAAGGAACAGATACTTATACTTGGATCATAAACACTGGAGACCGTCCCAATGCATGTTACACATTTTCTAGAGTCATTACAATCACAGCTACTCAATCAATTCTATCTGTGTCCTTGCAATAATCTGGCTCTGGTATCTGTAGCAGGGGGTAACAATTTATGTGAAACCATATGTAATATAATCAAAAAGTCAGTGCTGTGTTTTATACAACCAATCAGAGCCAATCAGTGTGAGCCCAATGTGTGATGGGATGATGAAAAAGGGGGGCTAAGGGGTGGCTGGGGCCCTGGCTGAGTGTGTTACTCATCAGTCACCAAGACCCAGCTCTCTGTTTGGATTGCTATGTTTGGATAAAGCAGATTGGTTTGCACTTAACCTTGTAATATATGCAAAACTATCCTCCTGATAATACTCTTTAAGCCTCGCCAGTCACCACTGAGGCAGATACTATAAACGGGGTACGGCTTGGAGGAAAATGGCATGAATTTAATTTTGACATGGTGTCCAAGGGCGGCACATATGTCTCCATAGCTCCCCCACCCCCTAGCCTTCAATTTGCACAAATAGACACACATGAATAAACACACACACACCTCACCTTCTATTTATATGGTTGAATGGGAAATAATACCAAAATAGCATTTTTTTCCCCCAATAATATAGTCTCAATGCTCAAAGTTAAGTCAAGATTTTGCTTATAATGTTAAAAGTTAGGGGTTGTGTACTTTTATACTCCTTTGCTTAAAAGGCTTTAGAAACATTTTGTTTCTGAGAATGAGTGAAGAAGATGGACATTATTATCATGTCTGTGTCTGCTACTGCTGTAAGCTTAACTCTCAGTAGCAGGCGTTAACAGATAGCTTTGTTCATAGTTACACAAAATAAAAGTTATTTGATTCTGTAGACAAACAAAATAATTTGTTTTTGTTATTTTAGGTTTAGTCACGTACTGGAACATCTGTAATGGACAAAAGTTTATCAAGCCACCCAGTACTTCATTGCTGTGTCGGATTTTTAAACTGTTACACAACATTTATTGTTGCTCTCTTGTGCTCAGTGTGATACTCCTTTGCCTCCTAAAATAATGGTACATGTAATAATAACCTTTAACTGCCAGCCCCTCCAGCGGTTTCCGAGCAGTTGCAGGTGACAATGCACAACAAGAAGCATAGCCCTAAACCTTTAAAATGTCCTGTTGCACCGCCAACCCTAAAAAAAGTTCCCTTCTCAGTAACACACCCATAGAGAAACAAATTCTGTTCATTGGTGTGATGTTCATGATACTGGCAACCTGGGTTAAAAGAATGCTTGGGGCCACAGTAGGCAACATAATCATATTTAAAACTGTTGCTAAGTACAAACGTATGGTAAAATTGTAATCCTGCAATAACGAAATCTCACATGAGGCAAAATGCCTAAAAATGTCCCACTCTAATGGTAAAGTGATCTGCAATACTTGGGACACTTGTAGGAACTTATCATTATAGCAAAATGCCTAGAAATGTCCCACACTTTTGGTTAGGCATGTACAATACGTGGGACACTTGTATGCACTTGACATTACAGCAAAATGTCTAGAAATGTCCAGACGAATCAGAATGAGCCGGACACTTCTAAGCACTAATCATTGAGGAAAAATGCCTAGAAATGTCCCACTCTTGGTGTTAGGGAAGTACAATTAGTTCGATACTTGTAGGCACTTTACATTAAAGCAAAAGGCCTAGATATGTCCCACACTAGTGGGTAAGGAAGTGCAATACTTGGGACACTACTAGGCACTTATCATTGAAGCAAAATGCCTAGAAATGTCCAACTCCTGTGGTTAGGGAAGAACATTATATAGGACACTTGTAGGAACTTATCATTATGCAAAATGCCTTGAATTGTACCACACTTGTGGTTAGGGATGTACAATACGTGGGACACTTGTAGGCACTTAACATTATCTAAAAAATGCTAAGAAATGTCGTGATCAATCAGAATGAGCCGGCACTTATAATTATAGAAAAATGCCCAGAAACCTCATACACTATTGGCTCGGGAAGTGCAATAGTTTGGACACTTCTAGGCACTTTACATTATAGCAAAATGGCTAGAAATATTCCAACCAATCAGAATGAGCCTGACACTTCTAGTCAATTATCATCGGGGCAAAATTACTGAAATGTCCCGCTCTTGTGGTTAGGATTCTGCAATACTTAGGACACTTGTAAGGCAATTAACATTTTCGAAAAATGCCTAGAAATGTCCCACATTTGTAATTTGGGAAGTGCAATACTTAGGACATTTGTAGGCAATTAACATTTAAGAAAAATGCATTGAAATATCCAACACTTGTGGTCTGGGGAGTGCAATACTTGGGACAGTTCTAGGAACTTTAAATTGTGGCAAAATGTCTAGAAACCTCCCATACTTGTGGTTTGGGAAGTGCAATTCTTTGGAAACTTCTAGGCACTTTACATTATGGCAAAATGCCTAGAAATGGTCAGACCAATCAGAATGAGCCTAACACTTGGAGTCACTTATCATCGGGGCAAAATGACTAGAAATGTCCCGACCAATCAGAATGAGCCGGACACCTTATGGCACTTATCATTGGGACAAAATGCCTGGAAATGTCCCACTCTTGTGGTTAGGAATCTGCAATACTTGGGACACTTCTATTCACTTATCATAGTAGCAAAATGCCAAGAAATGTCCCAACCAATCACAAAGAGCCGGACACCTCTAGGCACTTATCATTGGGACAAAATGCCTGGAAATATCCTAATCTTCAATCAATCAATCAATCAAATTTTATTTGTATAGCCCATATTCACAAATTACAATTCATCTCATAGGGCTTTAACAGGGTGTGACATCCTCTGCCCTTAACCCTCAGCAAGAGTAAGGAAAAACTAAAAAAAACCATTTAACAGGTTAAAAATATGTAGAAACCTCAGAGAGAGCCACATGTGAGGGATCCCTCTCCCAGGACGGACAGAAGTGCAATAGATGCCACGTGCAGGAGAACATCATCAATAATCAAAGTCTCTAGCAGCATTGATGAAGCACAGTCCATGCTCAGCAACCATCTAGACCACGATCCACCATCCAGACCAGACGCCACTTCAGTCCTCAGTCACCGTCCACCGCCGCCCACCAGGAGGACCCATCACAAGCCACCACCGCGGTCCTGGTCCACCACCCGTGCCCAATGGAAACGCGACACAGGGTCCGCCACCAGCACCACGGTGGTTAGGAATCTGCAATACTTGGGACACTTGAAGGAAATTAACATTATCGAAAAATTCCTAGAAATGTCCCACATTTGTAATTCGGGAAGTGCAATACTTAGGACACTTTTCGACAATTAACATTACAGCAAAAATGCCTAGAAATGTCCCTACCAATCAGAATGAGTCGGCACTTCTAGGCACTTATCATTGAAGCAATTCCTGGAAATGTCCCACTCTTGTGGTTAGGGATGTAGAATACGTCTGACACTTGTAGGTCCTTAAAAAATTTCAAAAAAATGTCTAGAAATGACCCGACCAATCAGACTGAGCCGGACACTTCTAGGCACTTCAAATTATAGAAAAATGCCTACAAAACTCCCGCACTTGTGGTTCAGGAAATGCAATACTTTGGACTTTTCTTAGCACTTTACATTATAGCAAATTAAATAGAAATATTCCTTCTAATCAGAAGGAACTGGACACTTCTAGGCTCTTATCATTGATGCAAAATGACTTGAATTGTCCCACTCTTGTAGTTAGGGATGTTCAATACTTGGGACACTTCTAGGCACTTATCATACCAAAATGCCTAGTAATGCCCCAACCAATCAGAATGAGCTGGCACTTCTATGCAATTATCATTGGGACAAAATGCATAGAATAGTCCCACTCTTGGCGTTAGGGAAGAAGAATACGTGGGACTCTTGTAGGCACTTTAAATTAAAGCATAATGCCTAGAAATGTTGCGACAAATCAGAATGAGCCGGACACTTCTAGGCACTTATCATTGAGGCAAAGTGCCTATAAATGTCCCAATCTTGATGTTAGGAAAGTACATTTCATGGGACACTTGTATGCATTTTACATTTAATCAAAATGCCTATAAATTTACAAATCTTGGTGTTAGGTAAGTAAAATACTTGGGACCCTTGTAGGCATTTTACATTAAAGCAAAATGCCTTATAATGTCCCGATCAATCAGAATGAGTCGGACACTTCTAGGCACTTATTATTTAAGCAATTCCTAGAAATGTCCCACTCTTGTGGTCAGGGATGTACAATACGTCTGACAATTGTAGGTCCTTAAAAAATATCAAAAAAATTCCTAGAAATGACCCGACCAATCAGATTGAGTCGGAAACTTCTAGGCACTTATAATTTTGGCAAATGCATAGAAATGTCCCACTCTTAGTGTCAAGGATGTACAATACGTGGTACATTTGTATACACTTATCATTAGAGCAAAATGCCTTGAATTGGCCCACACTTTTTAGGGATGTACACTTGTAGGCCCTTAAGATTATCTAAAAAATGCCTAGAAATGTCCCGACCTGAGGACTTCCGGAATGCAGCGTGCAGGGTAGAGGTGTGCGCAGCTCACTCCCACATCGAAACTTTTCAATCTACCTTTTGAGGCTAGTCTGTTCTCAGAATATTCTTTTGCAATAAGTGCTAGAAATAGTGTTGACTATACAGGCAATTTCACAATGCCCAAACCTAAGGGTAAAGTGGATACAAGTAAATGAGGCGACCTGCTCTATAATGGCCACAAGATTCGCCTTTATGATGACCACAGCCGGACCTGTTGAAACAGCGCACCAAGTTCAAAACCTGCATGGCTGAGCTCTACCAGTGGGGCTACAAGCCGTCTCTTCTCTATCCTGCCAAGCTACGCGTTACTCTGCCTAATGGAGAGAGAGCATGGCTCCCGACTGTTGCAGAAGCTACCAAATTTGTCTGTGGTTTGCAGGTGGATAAACAACGATGATTTAATCTCAGTTATTTTCTATGTGTATTCTTTTTTATCCTGCGCGCATGCTGCTCTTAAAACTTTATGTGTCCAACCTAGCCAAGTGCTTCACCTTTTATCTCTGGTGCTGGAATGGGAACAGGCGTTGTTTCTGGCAGACAAATAAATGATTGCTATTCGCACAAACCCCCATAAATACCCTTCACATGATGGATAACACAAATACCCTGCGTACACTGGGTGGCGCTTTAAGATTTGTTAGTTGGAATGTTAAGACTATGAACTCCCCTGTCAAACGTAATAAAGTGTTTAACCATCTTACACATTTAAACACTAAAATAGCCTTTTTACAAGAAACTCACCTTCTGCCTTCAGATCACCTTAAACTTCGGAGGGGGTGGGTGTGCCAAATCTTTCACTCCTCTTTTTCAGGTAAAGCCAGGGGGGTTGCAATTCTTATTCACAAATCAGTGCCATTCTCCGTGAACAAAGTGGTGTCTGACATAAATGGGCGCTATGTCATCATCACAGGCAAAATAGGAGGTCATAACCTGATTTTGCTGGGATAATGCTAACTTTTTTCAAAAACTTTTTTTCTGTCTCTCTGACTTGAACTCCCACCAACTTATTCTTGCTGGTGATTTCAATTGCTGTCTTAACCCTTCACTAGATCGATCATCCAGAAAGCCCTCTGGTCTATCTAAATCATCCTAAGTAATTCAGATGTTTATGGAACAATATGCAGTCGCAGATGCCTGGCGCTTTCTCAATCCTAGTACTAAACAGTTTTCTTTTTCTCCTGTCCATGGCACATTCTCCCGTATTGATTACTTTCTCATTGATAGCAAACTCCTACCATCTGTTAGTTCATGCTCCTACAATTCTATTGTGATATCTGACCCTGCAACAGTGGTTGTTGACATCTCTCTTCCTGGTAGATCTATGAAACGCTCTCCATGGCGCTTTAATTCTATATTGCTTTCTGACCCAAACTTTGTTTAGACTATTAAGAACCGCATTGATCTTTATATCTCTACCAATGTTAACCCAGATTCATCGGGAACAGGCATCTGGGAGGCATGCAAAGCTTACCTGAGAGGAGAGATAATATCTTACTCATCTTATCAGACAAAGATCACCTCAGAGAGAAGTGCTAACCTTGCTAGAGATATATCAGAACTTCAGTCTAAATGTGTGGACTCACCCAATGCAAATCTTTCAAAAGAATTACTTGTGAAAAAACCTGAATTTGATCTCCTGACTTCCAACGAAGCTGCAGAGTCACTGTTGAAATCACGTCATAAATATTATGAGTTTGGAGATAAACCTAGTAAACTGCTTGCACACCAAGTCCGACAAGCATTTTCATCTCAACATATAACCCAGATCAGTTCTACCGTGGGACAACTATTGACCCACTGGTGATTAATAACCATTTCAGAGACTTCTATACCAAATATACACCTTATACACCATTATACACCACATATGACGTTTTTTTTTAACTCTTTAGAGATTCCCTCCATTGACAGTGCAACATCATCTAGGCTGGATGAACCCTTTTCGATTGCTGAACTCAGTAGTGTTTTAATGCTGATGCATTAAAACACTACTGAGTCGTTTATTTGATATTGTTTATGCACCGACAATCTCCGACACCCCTGAGGTGGTTATCTCCATGGATGCTGAGAAGGCATTTGACCGTGTAGAATGGTCCTACCTGTTCTCTTTGTTAAAATGTTTTGGTTTTGGTAAGACCTTCATATCATGGATTAGGCTTTTGTATAGTCTCCCCAAGCTTGTGTTTGCACAAACAATAACTATTCTGACTACTTCCCCCTCAAGCTTGGGACCCGTCAGGTGTGTCCACTATCTCCACTCTTGTTCGCCATTGCCATTGAACCATTGGCGGTGGCCCTAAGGTCAAGTCAGATACCAGGTATTTTAAGGGGTGGCGTCGAACATAAAGTGTCCCTGTATGCGGATGACCTCTTACTCTTCGTTTCTGACTTAGATAGAGCTTTCCCTATTGTCTTAAACTTACTGGAGGAGTTTGGTCAAATTTCAGGCTACAAACAAAATGTCCATAAAAGTGAATTAATGCCGATCAATGCTGCAGCCATGGCATATCCATTGTCTGACTTATCTTTCAAAACATCTATTGAACATTTTAAGTACTTAGGTGTCTGTATAACCAAGAAATACTCAGTTCTATATAAATTTTACTTCTCCCCTCTCCTGGCAAGGCTGACTCAGGATCTTCAGCGGTGGTCTCTTTTGCCTCCCTAACCCGACCAATCAGAATGAGCCGGACACTTCTAGGCCTTTCTGATTCATGCAAAATGCCTAGAATGTCCCACTCTTGGTGTTAGGGAAGTACAATAGGTGGGACACTTGTAGGTACTTTACATTAAAGCAAAATGCCAATTAATGTCCCGAACAATCAGAATGAAGCTGACACATCTAGGCATTTTGCCTCAAATCATTCTGATTGGTCGGGACATTTTTAGACATTTTGCTACTATGAAGGGTGACAAGAAGTTTCCTAACTTTGCACCTCCGTAACTGCTAGTGTGGGACATTTCAAGGTATTTTGCTTTAATGTAAAGTGCCTACAAGTGTCCCATGTATTGTAGTTCCCTGACGAAACATGTGGGACATTTCTAGGCAGCAGCAGGATGAGTTTCAAATTCATCTATCAAACGTCCTCTTTAAGTGGTCTCATGATAGGGAAACAGTCGTTAATCAATACAATTTTGCAATAATTTTGTCCTATGCCTATTCATTTACCATGCCTATTGTGATGGAAATCTCGAAATACAAGAGGATGGAAAACAATTGTTTTTCTTCTGAATTGTGTATTTAAAACAAAGTTTTTAAAGTTCTGGAGTCCCGAATGAAAAAGGTGCAATTGTGTGGTTTCTCCTGTCTTATTGCATTTTTTTATAATGATTAGTTCTGTAAGGGAAATGTAACATGTGACATACTTTGATTGATCATGATTGAATTTCTAACAAATGTAGATTTGATCATGCTGTTTTCTTGTCCTACTGAATGTTTATTGGCCTGATTGCTCTAGACGCTGGAACCTAATTATCTCTAGACAATGTAACTTTGATCATGCTGTCCTTTACTACTAAATGCATATTGGCCTGATTGCTTTAACTAGGCATTGTTGTATTCATGTGATCAGAGGATCTCATCCATCGATGTTTAATCACCCCCTCCCGAGTGGGAGGGCTTAGCCAAATGTATAAAAACAAACGCTGTTTCCTATCTGGGTGCATATTACAAACTCAACTCTGTTGTATGCATCATGCTCTGAGCATTAAAGTGTGACAATACTGTAAGAGAATTGAGTCTTGTTTCCTCCTTGCTAAGGTGGGATTGTAGAAATTGCCACGACAATTGGGGGCTCGTCCGGGATGCCTAACTCATTCACGCTTCAAACCATTCTCAAGACCAAGTTTAAATCTGTGCGCAGTCAGGTGAGGGGATTTTTAATTGCCCAAGAACCAGAAGTCTACCTCTCCTGAAGTTGTAATCAACTCCCAGGGTGAGAAGAGGCTGCTTGTGAGATTATGGAATGAAGATTGTTCGATACGGCATCTGAAATTTTTCTTTGAAGGAGGATACAGTATTGAAGACCACGGAGTGACGACTGAGGTAGAGTGACATTACTTAGGGGTGACGACCTGTTGACAAAGGAATAAATAAGTATAATGTCAATGAATGTCATCTAGGCTCTGTGTGCTGGTAAGTGAGTGACTGCGAATTTAAATGGGGAAACTTTATAGCAAACCTTTTACTAAAGTGTGTAATCTAATCTAATCTGCAAATTTATGTGTGAGAAACATGGTGATGACTCCTGTAAACAGCTTCTGGTGTGGATAGAAAAGTTTTCATTTTCTGAGAATGGTAGTTTTCGTATAAATCAAATACAGGCGCTACAAGTTGAATTGGGAAATTATGACCAAATGAAGGGTAAAACTAAATAAATTAGATAGCATTGATAATGTGTGATTCAACATTTTTAAATGTAACAGACAACAAGTAGTTAGCAGGGGTGCAAGAGGGGGGGGGTGGGAAACTAATCACTGTCTTTCAGCTCCCATATTCACACAGAGTTGGATCACCTCCCTGCCTCAGCCGCTCATCAAGCCACCTGAACCAACAGCCTGCTATCTCATACCGAGACCTCCAAGGACAGTCTGCCTCAACAGGACGCACCACATCAAGCGCAGCATTCGCTCCAACCCCATGTCACCAGAATCAAGGTGAGGGAGCTGCAACCATCGCGGCACAAAACAGTCTCGGGTCAGACACACTCCATCTCCACAAGAACAAGAGCAGACTCCGATGCAGTGATGTATGTCTACAGAGCCTGGACACCAAAGGAGATGCGCTGAATTTCCAGTGAACTTTCAGACATAGCGACACAAGGAGGGCCTTCAATTTTTGAAGTACTGTCCAAAATTGTATAACAGTAAAGGCAGACTTTGAGAGAAACAAGAAGTCTCTTGCTCCACAGCATGAAACTGAAATGGGGCAGAGTGTAAGGACACTGGCCAGTGACAGACATGCGCTATGACTGGAGAACAGATGCTGTTTCGCGGACATGTGAAGAGACTATGAGAACAGCCTGATGAAAAGGTGGTCAGATTGAGTAAAGTCTTCAAAGAAAACCGCTGAATGTTGCCACCAGAAGACCCTGACAACTGTGCGAGAGACTGTAACAAGGCTGAAAAGGGGATCCACTGGACTTATTTTTCACGTATCCCAGAGACTGCACAGAGGATGAGGCATGGCTTGCGGCAGAGGTGGAGGAGACTCAAGATTCAGGTGAACGCACCCTCAACAGCACATATATACACAAACATTACTAAGAATTGTTTAAAGGGGACATATTATGAAAATTCCACTTTTGTAGTGCTTCTACACATTAGTTTGGGTATCTGGCATGTCTACCATCCCAAAAACTCTGGAAAAAAATCACTCCCGCGATTTGTTGTGGTTCCTCTATTTCAGAAACTATGTGCTAAAGTGCGTCAAATGGAATTTCCCCCGAAATAGACGTCATAGTCGAAAAATGCCCATTTAGTACATTCCCCCATAGCTCTATGCACTCCCCCACTACCACTCGACCCACCCCTAGATAGACCCTCCCACTTTATAGAAGCTCGGTCCACCGGTGTCCGCCATTTCATTCTTGCAAGCCGTGGAAACACTTGGATTAGCTAACTAGCAGCATGAATCGGTGGTCGGCTGCAAACATGTCTTCATGTGACTCCAGCTTCAAAAGACACAAGATTGAGATGGATTGAGTTCATATATGATGGCAACGTTCCATCCACCACTTTGAATCGGACTGTTTTATCAACCTGGGTCAATATAACGCTGGATTCTCTAAAAGATGTTATTGAAAGAGGGGTCTGTGCCATCTTTCCATGGCAATACTGAAGACGAGGGAAATGTAAGTATTTTTTTTTTATAATTCTGGTATTTGCTTCTTTTAGACATTTTGTGAGAAGTTCGGAGAGGCCATGGAGAAGGACTTTCAGTCGGCACCAAAGTGTTTCTGGAAGACTATCCGGCACCTCAGGAGGGGGAAACGGGGAACCATCCAAGCTGTGTACAGTAAGGATGGGACTCTGTTGACCTCAACTGAGGAGGTTGTCGGACGTTGGAAGGAACACTTTGAGGAACTCCTGAATCCAAATAACACGCCCTCTATGTTGGAGGCAGAGCTCGAGGTTGATGGTGTTTCATCGTCAATTTCCCTGGTGGAGGTCACTGAGGTGGTCAAACATCTCCGCAGTGGCAAGGCCCCAGGGATTGATGAGATCCGGCCAGAAATGCTAAAGGCTCTGGGTGTTGAGGGGCTGTCATGGTTGACACGCCTATTCAACATCGCGTGGGAGTCGGGTACAGTGCCAAAGGAGTGGCAAACCGGGGTGGTGGTTCCCCTGTTCAAAAAGGGGGACCAGAGGGTGTGTGCCAATTACCGGGGCATCACACTTCTCAGCCTCCCTGGTAAAGTCTACTCCAAGGTGCTGGAAAGGAGGGTTCGGCCGATCGTCGAACCTCAGATTGAAGAGGAACAATGCGGTTTTCGCCCCGGACGTGGAACTACGGACCAGCTCTTCACTCTCGCAAGGATCCTGGAGGGGGCCTGGGAGTATGCCCATCCGGTCTACATGTGTTTTGTGGATCTGGAGAAGGCGTATGACCGGGTCCCCCGGGAGAAACTGTGGGAGGTGCTGCGGGAGTATGGGGTAAGGGGGTCTATCCTCAGGGCCATCCAATCCCTGTACTCCCAAAGCGAGAGCTGTGTTCGCGTCCTCGGCAGCCAGTCAGTTTCGTTCTCAGTGGATGCTGGTCTCCGCCAGGGCTGCGCCTTGTCACCAATCCTGTTTGTGATATACATGGACAGGATATCGAGGCATAGTCGTGGTGGGGAGGGGTTGCAGTTCGGTGGTCTGAGGATCTCGTCACTGCTTTTTGCAGATGACGTGGTCCTCATTGGATCATCGGCCTGTGACCTTCAGCACTCACTGGATCGGCTGGCGGCCGAGTGTGAAGCGGCTGGGATGAGGATCAGCACCGCTAAATCTGAGGCCATGACTCTTAGCAGGAAACCGATGGATTGCTTACTCCGGGTAGGAAATGAGTCCTTAGCCCAAGTGAAGGAGTTCAAGTACCTTGGGGTCTTGTTCGCGAGTGAGGGTACTATGGAGCGTGAGATTGGCCGGAGAATCGGAGCAGCGGGGGCGGTATTGCGTTCGCTTTACCGCACCGTTGTAACGAAAAGAGCGCTGAGCCGCAAGGCAAAGCTCTCGATCTACCAGTCGATCTTCGTTCCTATCCTCACCTATGGTCATGAGGGCTGGGTGATGACCGAAAGGACGAGATCACGGGTACAAGCGGCCGAGATGAGTTTTCTCAGAAGGGTGGCTGGCGTCTCCCTTAGGGATAGGGTGAGAAGCTCAGCCATCCGTGAGGAACTCGGATTAGAGCCGCTGCTCCTTTACTTAGAAAGGAGTCAGCTGAGGTGGTTCGGGCATCTGGTAAGGATGCCCACTGGGCGCCTTCCTTGGGAGGTGTTTCAGGCACGTCCAGTGGGGAGGAGACCTCGGGGAAGACCCAGGACTAGGTGGAGAGATTATATCTCAACACTGGCCTGGGAACGCCTCGGGATCCCCCCGTCAGAGTTGGTCAATGTGGCCCGGGAAAGGGAAGTCTGGGGCCCCCTGCTTGAGCTGCTCCCCCCGCGACCCGACCCCGGATAAGCGGATGAAAATGAGATGAGATGAGACATTTTGTGTGGAGGCTAGTGCCGTTAGCATGTTGTGCCGTGTGTGTGAGGGTTGGGGGCTAGTATGTAGTGGTGGGGGATAGGTAGAGACTTTACAGGAGTTTTCATTAATCGAGGACGGCTGGCGAGTCCACGGTGAACGGTGATCACATGGCAGGTTCGTGAGTGTTGTGCTCCCCCCCCCCCCCCCCCCCTCCACTCGAGGGGCCATAGCACCTACTACGAGCCCCTTAGCAGCTACTACGAACCCCGGTAGTAGCTGCTACGAGCTCTGGTTGTAGCTTCTGGAGCTTGAAGTTAGCTACGGATGTTTGTAGTAGCTGCTACGAGCTCCGGTTGTAGCTGCTGGAGCTTGAAGTGAGCTACGGATGCTTGTAGCAGCTGCTAAGAGCTCCGGTTGTAGCTGCTGGAGCTTGAAGTTAGCTACGGATGTTTGTAGTAGCTGCTACAAGCTCCGGTTGTAGCTGCTGGAGCTTGAAGTTAGCTACGGATGCTTGTAGCAGCTGCTAAGAGCTCCGGTTGTAGCTGCTGGAGCTTGAAGTTAGCTACGGAAGTTTGTAGCAGATGCTAAGAGCTCCGGTTGTAGCTGCTGGAGCTTGAAGTTAGCTACGGATGCTTTTAGCAGCTGCTAAGAGCTCCGGTTGTAGCTGCTGGAGCTTGAAGTTAGCTACGGAAGTTTGTAGCAGCTGCTAAGAGCTCCGGTTGTAGCTGCTGGAGCTTGAAGTTAGCAACGGAAGTTTGTAGTAGCTGCTACGAGTGTCGGCCGTAGCGAACTTCCAGCCCAGTGCTGCCATGGGAAAAAAATCAGCGGCACAGTACTAACGGGATGACACGCGAGCGGGGGGGGGGGAGCGTGGAGAGCACAACACTCACGAACCTAACTAGAGTAACTGGAGTATGTTGTTGTCATAATGTGCGGGAATAGAACGATTATTCATTACCAGCCCTAGTTTGGGGAAATGTGTCCTTGTATCGTTGTATGCATGACAGTAGACAAACATGAATAACATTGCTGCTTTTGGTGTTCAGGCAAGCACATCTGTTCACAGTGCTAGGCTACATCACGTAGCATGCCAGACGGACCCACCAAAGATGCACACACATGGAACGCAGCTTTCTATGAAAACACTGCGACCTCACTACAAAAGTACAGGTTTGTTTACCCTCAGTTACTTCGTCATGTCATTGATTGTGTCTCCGTGTTAAAGTTGTAACAGCATCTCATTTGTTGTGACTCCATGGATATTGTGTCTATTTTATCATAGGCACACAGAAAACTGTGCTGCACTGATGTCGGTGTTGGGACCGTAGCTGTAAGAGACCTTGCTTGGAGGAGGGAGAGGACAAGATGTGACGTGAATGACTCAATATTTAATCTAAATATTTCAATAATCACAGATTACCATCCTACACTTTTTTAGCCTTTTGGTGAAATCTTTGTCGTTCTAATAGAATGGAATCTTCCAACCCTGTTCATAAGACACCCACATATATTGTCTTTGAAAACTGCCACCTGGAGCTGTTTGAGGTGTGTCCTGTGTTTCGGCTGGGGACAGATGTAATATATAAGAAGGGCGAGTGCACAGCAAAGCCGGTGAAAGCAGATGCAATCTTCCATGATTCTTACAGGCTCTATTTAAAAGCCAAACAATGTACAAACAGTATGTAAAACATAAATACCATATCAATTAACTGCTGTCTTTAAATGGTCTTCACCATTTAAAGACCATTTATTTATCGTCTTCACGATAAATAGAATAATATAATTATAAAAAGAAAATAATAAATACAAAAAAGTGCAAAATGTCCAACTTTTTCCCCAATTTGTATTACAGATTACGTGGATAAACTGTTGGACCTCATCTTTCACGAGGTTTTTCAGGACCCGGCCCCATATGTGAATGAGGTGCTGAAGATCTCAAAACCTGAGGATCTCTCTGCCTAGTATGAGAAACCTGACAAGCAGGAAGTTATAGCCAGCTGTGTGTCGAGTTTCAATCAAGGGCAGGTCTGAACCCTGTATAACTTCCCTGAGCATCAGGGAACACTCTGCGTATCTGGAGCACCGAGCTGGAGGGCAGGACCACCCTGATTCTCCGGCCCAGAGGGCCTCAACACCAGCTAACAAAGCTTCTGTACGCCAAATACCTGTAACGGCTGAGCAAAGTTCACAATGTATTTAGAGAATAAAGGTGACACACATATATAAAGTGTTCCTTTGTTTACAGTATGGCTACTGATGGCACAAATTGTATTTTTGTAATGAATGTATTTATTATACTTGGTATTTTTTGTATTTATTACCTCTGTCCCAGCCAGTACATTTAATAACTATGATTAAAAAGCTCTGTGGCAATCTTTCTAGCAATCTTTCTGACAATAAAAGTTTATAGAAACAGTTGTGTGCTTTTAATGTTTGATATGTAACATGTCAACAATTGACACGTGTAAGATGAGCAGTTAGCAAAGTTATACAGAGGGAAGAGTAATTTATGTATTTTATTCCTCAGTCATAATTTTATTGCAGAAATGACTGATATCTCATGCATAAAAAAAAAAAAAAACTTACTGCTCTATTCCTTTTAGACATAAAGGCCCATAATCTGCCCTATAGATGTTGAATGCATTCTGTAGTGAGAACACATTCAAACAGGCTAATTAATGGAGGTAAAAACGTTATGTCCTACACCTCCATGAGAGGGGTGAGGAGTGAGAAGGGGGAGGGATGAGAGGGGTGAAAGGGGGTGGGGTAAGATGGGGGCGGGCTGAGAGGGGGGCGGGGCCCTCAAAACGGGTCGATCTGAGGAGGGCTGTTTTAGACAGAGTAAAAAGGTGCTGTTTAAAATTATCCTTGTGGTATTTTTACCAAAAAATGTTAGACATTTCAGTAAGACCCCAAGGAACCATATCAACTGTGGTGAAATGGGCATAATATGTCCCCTTTAACGTGGCAAAAAGCAAGTGGATCTGAAGTTTTACCTGAAATAACTCAATAGGTATCAGGCAAAATATCACATTTCTTGTTGATTCTGGGGCCACAAAACAACATTATCTTCAAAAATTGGGTGGTACATATATATATTTTCACTGTTGGGGCATCAGGCACCAAAATTAAATACTCATATACCACACCACGGTATGTTACCAAAACAGATATAAAAAGGATATAAAATACATGTTGACTTATAAATTTGTTAGCAGGACACCAAATGTGGTCTTAGGCTTGATTTTTGCATTATAAACATGACGGGTTTAAGTCACCAGAACATGAGATATCCCAGGTGAATATGTACAACCAGATCATGGTTAGCCTATGTACGTATACCAATGGGACCTGTCGCCCTCTGGGCCCAGGTACATAGCCTCAGATCTGCTTGAAATAGCACACACACACACACAAACAGCGTTATGCAAGTATCTGATTTACATTGCACAGCAACAGTTAGTGAAGGACCAGACATAAAAAAAAAACTGGTTCCAGGAAGATTAAAGAAAGCAATTGTATTACTAGTGATTGGGTGTATTATGATAATATATTGTAAGCATTGACATTTGTGTTGACCCCACAATAGGTAAATCTTTAATACTTAACCCATCACCAGATGTATTTCTAGCTAAATCAAATGATGTGCATTGGGAAAATTTGGCACCCAGGGTCACTGAGTGTTCAAAAGATTGTAAATGGGAGGATAGTGAAAAAGTAATTCAATACTCTTCCCAAAGGCAAACATACAGATGCCCATTTCAGAGCACTTTTCTGGGGGAAAACGAATTGTGTATTTAGAACAAACTGCTAAATTTAAACAAAAGGTTTGGAGTTAACCATAGACTCTTCAGCGTTACAAGAAGTGCAACAAAATGTATGGGCTAATGATAAATATGATCTGGGATTATTTAAAACTGAACCACGCAATGTGACACCAAAGAGCACATAGCGTTAATGTCAAAACACAACATCCACTCAAATCAGCAACAGTAGCAGGGATAACGCCAGTATTTTAAAACTGGTAAAAACCGGAGTCATCATTCCATGTGCACACTCACCAGTAAAAATGCCTATTAAATAAAAAATACAAATAAAAAAAAGAGACAATAATAGAAAAGTTTCTCTGGTTCCACCAGAAAGCATGTGGTTTTTGTTTATTTTGAATTGTTGATTTGACTAATGCATTTTTGTGTCCCAGTTCATCCACACTCTCAGTATTGGTTTGCTTTCACAATTCCGGGCAAATCATATACGTTCAGAAGTATGTCCAAAGGTTTTGTGGAATCCCGCGCAGCCAGGTCACAGGTTATGCAAGCGAGTCTGGAGGACTTGGCATCGCCAGCGGTAAGTGCGCTGATATAAATGTTGATGATTCGATGATTTGTTCACCAACAACACAGGCCTTTAAAGTCGACACAGTAGCATGCTAAAACATCTTGCAGACCAGAGCCACAAGGCCAGCCTGGCTAAGCTGCAATTTGTCCAGAAAAGTGTAACTTTCCTAGGACACAAAATTTCTAGCAGTGGTAAAATATTGAGCTCAAATGACTGGAAGCCATCCTCAAGATTCCAGCACCGCGTACTAAAAATGTAATTTTATGGATGACAGGCTAGTGTAAACAGTGGATCTGTGATTATGCATCCCTGGAGGCTCCACTCATGTATGTTATGCATGGCCAAGGACTGACACCAACCGACAACCTGACGTGGACGACAGATCCTGACACAGCATTTACCCGACTACAACCGACGGACTTCGACACCTACACTGGGACTACCAGATCAAAACAGATCATTTACACAGACTGTAAATGAGAAAGGGGGGTGTCATGACAGTTTAGTACAAACGACCAGTGGCATATTTCTCCTCAAAGAAATTAGATAGCTTGGCATTGGGTCAGCCTGTCTGTCTAAGAGCAGGAATGATATCAAGAGGTCACATTGTTTATGCCATATTCTGTATCTTCTATTCTGCTAGAGCAGCAACCTAATTCTATTAACAGCCATTTTACTCTGTAAAGTGTGAAGCTCACAATAAAGGTGATTCTGTTTGAACAGGTAATGCTCAAGCAGCAGCAGAGGAAGCGGCAACTAACAAACATACTGTAATTGATACTCTTTTTTTCCTTTCTCTCACAGATTTAGCAGAAGCACAGAGCCACGCTAACAACATAGAGAAAGCAGAATGTAAATGTTTTAACAATGTATGTCAATCTGAGGACGGCCGTCCATGTCTGTTTAAATGTTTATTTGCTGTTTCTGTTTTATTGAAAATTGTCTGGTTTCACAAATTACTCTTTTACGTTTTACTTCAAAATGTTTAAATTTTCTGACAGGCAACAATACAGGAGGCCAGGACATACAAGCCACTGGCCAACCGTTTGATCGCTTGCAAATGCGTTGCATTGAACTAACACAATGTGAAGGAAAGAAATATTGTCATGTGGCTGTTGACATGTTTTCCCTACAGGTAAAGCAGATGCCTCTGCCTTAACTGGCCTTAATTCTCTGAAGGAGGAGAGTAAATCCTCTCTTAAAGAAACCCACCCTCGACCCGTCTGAAGTAAATAGCCACAGACCTGTCTCTCTTCTTCCCTTTGTTTCCAAAACTCTTTAATCAACTCTCCTCCTATCTTAACCACAATAATGTTCTTGACCCTTACCAGTCTGGTTTCAAGGCAGGTCACTCAACTGAGACTGCCATCCTCGCTGTCTCTGAGCAACTTCACACTGCTAGAGCAGCCTCTCTCTCCTCTGTCCTTATCCTTCTAAACCTCTCTGCTGCATTTGACACAGTGAACCACCAGATCCTGATTTCCTCCCTTCAGAACCTGGGTGTCTCAGGCTCTGCTCTCTCCCTGCTCTCTTTCTACCTTAATGAACGCACTTATCGGGTAACATGGAGAGGAACCTTGTCCTCTCACTACTGGGGTCCCTCAAGGTTCTGCCCTGGGTCCTCTCCTCTTGTAAACCAACTCTCTCGGCTCTGTCATTCACTCACATGGCTTTTCCTACCATAGCTATGCTGATGGAACCCAACTAATCCTTTCTTTCACCGATCAGAAACACTCTGATCGCCCACGACCTGACGTTTACCTCTGACAACTCCGTGTTAACCCCAACTCAGACTGCTAGGAACATGGGTGTGATACTTGTCGACTGTCACTTACAGCCAACATTACTGCAACAACACATTCCTGTAGATCAGTGGCTCTCAAACTTTTTCTGTCATGCCCAACTTTGTGCCTAAAATATTTTTCATGCCCCACCCTCTCCCCAGCCCCAACAAAATCCATCAATCAAATTTTATTTGTATAGCCCATATTCACAAATTACAATTCATCTCATAGGGCTTTAACAGGGTGTGACATCCTCTGTCCTTAACCCTCAGCAAGAGTAAGGAAAAACTACTAAAAACCCTTTTAACAGGGTAAAAATACGTAGAAACCTCAGAGAGAGCCACATGTGAAGGATCCCTCTCACAGGACGGACAGAAGTGCAATAGATGGGCCAAGTTTAACATGTATATTTACATTTCTAGGCACTTTACATTTTTTCTATAATGTAAAGTGCCTAGAAGTGTCCCATGTATTGTATTTTTCTATAGAGTGGATCCCCAGGCTCGGCTGACGCTGGAGTTTTTTTCACCCATGTATTGTATTTTTCTCTACCCAAACAGGTGGGACATTTCTAGGCATTATTGCTATGATGTAAAGTGCCTAGGAGTGTCCCATGTATTGTAGTTTTCCCTAACACAAACAATGAGACATTACTAGGTTTTTTCAGCACTAAGGGTGGAGGCTTCAGAGTGGGTCCCCAGGCTCAGCTGATGTTAGAGGATTTTTTCTCCTTTGTATTGCATTTTTCCCTTACCAAACGTGTGGGACATTTCTAGGCATGTCCCTATAATTTTTAGTGCCTAGAAGTGTCCCATTTATTGTAATTTTTCTAACACAAAGAGTGAGACATTACTAGGCATTTTCAGCACTCAGGGTGGGGGCTTTAGACAGGGTCCCCAGGCTCAGCTGGTGCTAGAAGATTTTTCTCCCATGTGTTGTATTTTTCCCAAACCAAACGAGTGGGACATTTCTAGCCATTTTCAGCACTCAGGGTGCGGGCTTTAGAGTGGGTCCCCGGTCTCGGCTGGTGCTGGAGGCTTTTTCTACAATATGTTGTAGAAAAAGCCTAACCAAACGTGTGGGACATTTCTAGGCATTTTTGCTAAAATGTTAAGGGCCTAGCAGTGTCCCTTGTATCGTTTTTTTTCCTAACATAGACAGTTAGACATTACAAGTAATTTTCAGCACTCAGGGGTTGGGGCCTTAGAGTGGGTTCCCGGGCTTGGCTGGAGGTTTTTTCTACCATGTATTGTTTTTTTTCCTACACCTCCATGAGAGGGGTGAGGAGTGAGAAGGGGGAGGGATGAGAGGGGTGAAAGGGGGTGGGGTAAGATGGGGGCGGGCTGAGAGGGGGGCGGGGCCCTCAAAACGGGTCGATCTGAGGAGGGCTGTTTTAGACAGAGTAAAAAGGTGCTGTTTAAAATTATCCTTGTGGTATTTTTACCAAAAAATGTTAGACATTTCAGTAAGACCCCAAGGAACCATATCAACTGTGGTGAAATGGGCATAATATGTCCCCTTTAACGTGGCAAAAAGCAAGTGGATCTGAAGTTTTACCTGAAATAACTCAATAGGTATCAGGCAAAATATCACATTTCTTGTTGATTCTGGGGCCACAAAACAACATTATCTTCAAAAATTGGGTGGTACATATATATATTTTCACTGTTGGGGCATCAGGCACCAAAATTAAATACTCATATACCACACCACGGTATGTTACCAAAACAGATATAAAAAGGATATAAAATACATGTTGACTTATAAATTTGTTAGCAGGACACCAAATGTGGTCTTAGGCTTGATTTTTGCATTATAAACATGACGGGTTTAAGTCACCAGAACATGAGATATCCCAGGTGAATATGTACAACCAGATCATGGTTAGCCTATGTACGTATACCAATGGGACCTGTCGCCCTCTGGGCCCAGGTACATAGCCTCAGATCTGCTTGAAATAGCACACACACACACACACACAGCGTTATGCAAGTATCTGATTTACATTGCACAGCAACAGTTAGTGAAGGACCAGACATAAAAAAAAAACTGGTTCCAGGAAGATTAAAGAAAGCAATTGTATTACTAGTGATTGGGTGTATTATGATAATATATTGTAAGCATTGACATTTGTGTTGACCCCACAATAGGTAAATCTTTAATACTTAACCCATCACCAGATGTATTTCTAGCTAAATCAAATGATGTGCATTGGGAAAATTTGGCACCCAGGGTCACTGAGTGTTCAAAAGATTGTAAATGGGAGGATAGTGAAAAAGTAATTCAATACTCTTCCCAAAGGCAAACATACAGATGCCCATTTCAGAGCACTTTTCTGGGGGAAAACGAATTGTGTATTTAGAACAAACTGCTAAATTTAAACAAAAGGTTTGGAGTTAACCATAGACTCTTCAGCGTTACAAGAAGTGCAACAAAATGTATGGGCTAATGATAAATATGATCTGGGATTATTTAAAACTGAACCACGCAATGTGACACCAAAGAGCACATAGCGTTAATGTCAAAACACAACATCCACTCAAATCAGCAACAGTAGCAGGGATAACGCCAGTATTTTAAAACTGGTAAAAACCGGAGTCATCATTCCATGTGCACACTCACCAGTAAAAATGCCTATTAAATAAAAAATACAAATAAAAAAAAGAGACAATAATAGAAAAGTTTCTCTGGTTCCACCAGAAAGCATGTGGTTTTTGTTTATTTTGAATTGTTGATTTGACTAATGCATTTTTGTGTCCCAGTTCATCCACACTCTCAGTATTGGTTTGCTTTCACAATTCCGGGCAAATCATATACGTTCAGAAGTATGTCCAAAGGTTTTGTGGAATCCCGCGCAGCCAGGTCACAGGTTATGCAAGCGAGTCTGGAGGACTTGGCATCGCCAGCGGTAAGTGCGCTGATATAAATGTTGATGATTCGATGATTTGTTCACCAACAACACAGGCCTTTAAAGTCGACACAGTAGCATGCTAAAACATCTTGCAGACCAGAGCCACAAGGCCAGCCTGGCTAAGCTGCAATTTGTCCAGAAAAGTGTAACTTTCCTAGGACACAAAATTTCTAGCAGTGGTAAAATATTGAGCTCAAATGACTGGAAGCCATCCTCAAGATTCCAGCACCGCGTACTAAAAATGTAATTTTATGGATGACAGGCTAGTGTAAACAGTGGATCTGTGATTATGCATCCCTGGAGGCTCCACTCATGTATGTTATGCATGGCCAAGGACTGACACCAACCGACAACCTGACGTGGACGACAGATCCTGACACAGCATTTACCCGACTACAACCGACGGACTTCGACACCTACACTGGGACTACCAGATCAAAACAGATCATTTACACAGACTGTAAATGAGAAAGGGGGGTGTCATGACAGTTTAGTACAAACGACCAGTGGCATATTTCTCCTCAAAGAAATTAGATAGCTTGGCATTGGGTCAGCCTGTCTGTCTAAGAGCAGGAATGATATCAAGAGGTCACATTGTTTATGCCATATTCTGTATCTTCTATTCTGCTAGAGCAGCAACCTAATTCTATTAACAGCCATTTTACTCTGTAAAGTGTGAAGCTCACAATAAAGGTGATTCTGTTTGAACAGGTAATGCTCAAGCAGCAGCAGAGGAAGCGGCAACTAACAAACATACTGTAATTGATACTCTTTTTTTCCTTTCTCTCACAGATTTAGCAGAAGCACAGAGCCACGCTAACAACATAGAGAAAGCAGAATGTAAATGTTTTAACAATGTATGTCAATCTGAGGACGGCCGTCCATGTCTGTTTAAATGTTTATTTGCTGTTTCTGTTTTATTGAAAATTGTCTGGTTTCACAAATTACTCTTTTACGTTTTACTTCAAAATGTTTAAATTTTCTGACAGGCAACAATACAGGAGGCCAGGACATACAAGCCACTGGCCAACCGTTTGATCGCTTGCAAATGCGTTGCATTGAACTAACACAATGTGAAGGAAAGAAATATTGTCATGTGGCTGTTGACATGTTTTCCCTACAGGTAAAGCAGATGCCTCTGCCTTAACTGGCCTTAATTCTCTGAAGGAGGAGAGTAAATCCTCTCTTAAAGAAACCCACCCTCGACCCGTCTGAAGTAAATAGCCACAGACCTGTCTCTCTTCTTCCCTTTGTTTCCAAAACTCTTTAATCAACTCTCCTCCTATCTTAACCACAATAATGTTCTTGACCCTTACCAGTCTGGTTTCAAGGCAGGTCACTCAACTGAGACTGCCATCCTCGCTGTCTCTGAGCAACTTCACACTGCTAGAGCAGCCTCTCTCTCCTCTGTCCTTATCCTTCTAAACCTCTCTGCTGCATTTGACACAGTGAACCACCAGATCCTGATTTCCTCCCTTCAGAACCTGGGTGTCTCAGGCTCTGCTCTCTCCCTGCTCTCTTTCTACCTTAATGAACGCACTTATCGGGTAACATGGAGAGGAACCTTGTCCTCTCACTACTGGGGTCCCTCAAGGTTCTGCCCTGGGTCCTCTCCTCTTGTAAACCAACTCTCTCGGCTCTGTCATTCACTCACATGGCTTTTCCTACCATAGCTATGCTGATGGAACCCAACTAATCCTTTCTTTCACCGATCAGAAACACTCTGATCGCCCACGACCTGACGTTTACCTCTGACAACTCCGTGTTAACCCCAACTCAGACTGCTAGGAACATGGGTGTGATACTTGTCGACTGTCACTTACAGCCAACATTACTGCAACAACACATTCCTGTAGATCAGTGGCTCTCAAACTTTTTCTGTCATGCCCAACTTTGTGCCTAAAATATTTTTCATGCCCCACCCTCTCCCCAGCCCCAACAAAATCCATCAATCAAATTTTATTTGTATAGCCCATATTCACAAATTACAATTCATCTCATAGGGCTTTAACAGGGTGTGACATCCTCTGTCCTTAACCCTCAGCAAGAGTAAGGAAAAACTACTAAAAACCCTTTTAACAGGGTAAAAATACGTAGAAACCTCAGAGAGAGCCACATGTGAAGGATCCCTCTCACAGGACGGACAGAAGTGCAATAGATGGGCCAAGTTTAACATGTATATTTACATTTCTAGGCACTTTACATTTTTTCTATAATGTAAAGTGCCTAGAAGTGTCCCATGTATTGTATTTTTCTATAGAGTGGATCCCCAGGCTCGGCTGACGCTGGAGTTTTTTTCACCCATGTATTGTATTTTTCTCTACCCAAACAGGTGGGACATTTCTAGGCATTATTGCTATGATGTAAAGTGCCTAGGAGTGTCCCATGTATTGTAGTTTTCCCTAACACAAACAATGAGACATTACTAGGTTTTTTCAGCACTAAGGGTGGAGGCTTCAGAGTGGGTCCCCAGGCTCAGCTGATGTTAGAGGATTTTTTCTCCTTTGTATTGCATTTTTCCCTTACCAAACGTGTGGGACATTTCTAGGCATGTCCCTATAATTTTTAGTGCCTAGAAGTGTCCCATTTATTGTAATTTTTCTAACACAAAGAGTGAGACATTACTAGGCATTTTCAGCACTCAGGGTGGGGGCTTTAGACAGGGTCCCCAGGCTCAGCTGGTGCTAGAAGATTTTTCTCCCATGTGTTGTATTTTTCCCAAACCAAACGAGTGGGACATTTCTAGCCATTTTCAGCACTCAGGGTTGGGGCTTTAGAGTGGGTCCCCGGTCTCGGCTGGTGCTGGAGGCTTTTTCTACAATATGTTGTAGAAAAAGCCTAACCAAACGTGTGGGACATTTCTAGGCATTTTTGCTAAAATGTTAAGGGCCTAGCAGTGTCCCTTGTATCGTTTTTTTTCCTAACATAGACAGTTAGACATTACAAGTAATTTTCAGCACTCAGGGGTTGGGGCCTTAGAGTGGGTTCCCGGGCTTGGCTGGAGGTTTTTTCTACCATGTATTGTTTTTTTCCCTACCCAAACGCTTGGTACATTACCAGGCATTTTTGCTATATTGTAAGTGCCTTCAAGTGTCCCATGTATTGTGTTGTATTTTTCCCTAACACAAAGAGTGAGACATTTCAAGGCAATTTTGCTATATTGTAAAGTGCCTACAAGTGTCCCATGCATGTTTTTACCTAACACAAAGAGGGAGACATTTCTAGGCATTTTTCATCACTCATGGTGGAGCTTGAGAGTGGGTCCCCGGGCTCGGCTGGAGCTGGAGATGGGTCTCTCCGTTGACAGGTACTTTGGTGCAGTTCCGAGAAATTTGCCTAAGTGTCAAAGGAAGTACCAGGGGCGCGAAGGTCCTTTACTCACACCGATGGTTGAGCACTCAGGGTGGGGGCTCAAGAGTGGGTCACCGGGCTCGGCTGGAGCTGGAGGTTGTGTTGTATTTTTCCCTAACCAAATGTGTGGGACATTTCTAGGCATTTTTGCTACAATGTAAAGTGCCTACAAGTGTCCCATGTATTTTTATTTTTTTTACCTAACCCTCGTGTTGTCCCTGCTTCCCCAATGCTGTTGGCTGTGAGCGTTTGGGTAGCGATTTGACAAACGCTTGTTGCGATACCCTGCTTCAAATACACAGACACACGCACACTTGTGCACACGCAGAGCCCACCAGACATCAGCACGCGCACGAAGGGCAATAGAAAAGCGAACAGCCCTTGCAAATGTATTTGTCACACCTGCTGCAAGTTGCACGCTGGTGTGACGTAGGACCCTTATAATCACTACATAAAAGAGAGACTGGTCTCCAATTCTTTAGCAGGGTTAGATCTCCTTTCTTCGGTAGAAGTGATATTACCGCCCGTCTGCAGGAGGCTGGAAGAAGCCCTTCAGCAAATGGCTCCTTCAGAACATCCAGCAGATCCTGTCCCATAATGTTCCAGAAATGTTTTTAAAAATCTGCTGGTAATCCATCCAAACCTGGTGACTTGCCTGCAGCCATCTGAGATACAGCAGTGGTCAGCTCCTCCAGCGTGATGTCAGTGCTCAGGGTGTCTCGCTCACCTGGACTCAGCTTTGGGAGGTCCTGCAGCAGCTCGGCAACAGCTTCCCCATCATACTCCTCTGCCCCAAACAGGTCGGTATAAAACTCCACCGCGTGTCTCCTCATCTCGGCTGGTTCTGAGGTTATATTCCCATCCGGCAGCCGGTGACCCACCATCTGCTTCCCCTTGGCCACGGATCTCTCCAGGTTGAAAAAGAACGTGCTAGGTGCGTCTATGTCTTTTAATTTCTGGAAACAAGCTTGAACTAGAGCTCCTTTGGCCTTCTCCTGGAGAAAGGAGTTCAGTTGCTGTCTTTTAGCTTTTAATTTCTCCGTGTTGGTAGGTACGCTCTCCAGCTCTTTAATGTCTTCCTCTAACTGCAGAGCTGCCAACTTTTCAAAAAACCTTGGAGTGAGATTTTGTCGGGGGTGACCAACATTTTGTAGCGCAGGCAGCCACACACGTTGGTGGCTCAAATATCAGTGAATAGGAATTTGGCGTTGTATCCATGTTGTGCATTCTGGTGGTTTTTGGGGCCCGAAGTCGTTGATAGGGGCGGCCTCCTGGAGATGGACAAAATTGGTTACATTCTAAGAAGCAAAGACATAGCTGAAGGTCCACCCCCAGGACATTTTGGTTTAAGTAGATGTTATTTCCTGCATTCTAGTGGATTTTTGGGTGGTATGCTAAAGATGTGCAATACCTGAAATTATTCTGATCCATGTTCCTCTGATCATGACTTGTAGGGCCTTCTAGACTTGAGCTGAACATTCAACCAGAAAATTATTGTTGTGCCTCAATGACTTTCTATGTACCACAATATAGCTGAATTAATAGACCTTTGTTTAAGATTTGACCAAGGTAGATTGATTGACATTTTGATTACAATGGTATTCAACTAATTCTTAACTGAAACCTAAGCTATATTGTTAATAATTGTATTCTTAAGAGCAGTTAATGATTTATGTTCAGCAAAAAATTACACAAGATTAGTTAGGGAGAAATATTTTCATTAATCAAAGCCTCCCACCACATGTTCAAACAAAAAGGTGCAACAAATAAAGTGCTTAAATGCTTAAACAGTAGCCTTTTTAAGCAATACAATGGACCCTCTTCCCCCAAATAAAATTTGTCTGGAGCCGTATCGTATCTCTTGGGCTGCAGAGTGTTGTTGAAGTTTTGTAGATGATGAAGGACCAAGTATTTTCAGTATAATAGAATTTATTACAAGAAACTACTGGTCAAAACGAGCATCTAGATACCTGGAGATTCACAAGCCGAATAGTGAAATCTAATTTGCAGTGGTCGAAAGCACACATATATAGGGAGTTTGGATCCACCCATGACTTCAGGTTAAACACATCCCACATGGGATTTCTGACTATAACGGCACATTTTTGTGTCTGAGGACTAAGATAAGTTACTCAAAAACATTCCCTCTGAATCCATACATCAGCTGGTCAGAAACACCTCCCCAGGTCAAAGCTCATACCCAAAATTTTAGGGAGTAAATAAGATAACTGTCTGGAGGACTACCTGAGAATGACTAAGAGTCCAAAAGGCAGGCATCATCAACCTAAGCCTGTCATTATGTTTTAAGCACACATACCAACATGTTTTAGTCTAATGAATACACGACATAATAACCCCCCTTCGAGACTAAACAGAGTCTCGAAATAATCAAAAGAATAAAACATACAGGTGTATGACCATGACAAAAAAATCAAACCATTTTACAACATAATTTGAACAAAACAGCAATAATTATAGATTTTTTAGGAGTGAGAGTGAAAAACCTGTCAGGCAGCTATCTTTCCTTAAATATCCATCAAACAAACTAGACAGGAAAATTCTCTCACGACCCCTCTGCCTAGGCGGTCATACATCATACTCCTATATCACTGAAATTAGAAATTTTCGCAAGTTTGTGCAAGGAAATTACTTTAAGCAAATACATGTGGAACACTCAGCAAATAATAAACAAAAAAATGTCCAAGGTCAGCCTGGTTGTCCCATTGGAGCTTTTCAATGGACCTTTCCCTGCCTAACACCACTATCCTTAAACATCACGTAAAAGAAAACATCTGAGGTCCCAGTATATTTACTCAATAATAGAAAACATCATTGTCCGTAGTAATTAACACACAAAAATATAGTTCACTTTTAAACATCACTCATGCAATATAAAAAGAGAAAACATAAAAATTTAGAACACTGCGGTTTCTCAGCAATATTGACTCTCGATTGTAGTTTTGATGATGTGTTGAATCTGGAGATTTTATCTTTGTTCAGAGTCCTTCAGTCCATCTGCATTTGCCATGTCTGAAGTGTCTGAGTCCATTCAACACATCAGAGTCCCTGAACATCAATCACCCTCACAGTGATCTTTCCCCAATATGTTTCTAGAATGAAAGAAAAGAAAAACCAGTATCTTTGCATACAAGACAGATACAAATCAAATCAAAACATCAAATACACATTAACATTCTATATGTAAAAGTGAAATTATACGTCCCAGTGTCCATCTCCCCCCTGCTAAAACATCACTAATATAAGAAGAAACCACAAAAACCTAAGAAATAACAGAGGTAAACATTACGACCATAATAATCGTCAAATATTCAAAATGGATATGTCTCCATCCTTACTGCCTTCATCACATCGTCCTCATCAACGTCCGTGTCATCACCATGTAATAATGGCATCTGAGTTTGATCACCAGGCATCACCACTCCAACCCATCTTAATATCATAACCTTCGCAAAGGTCAACAATAGCGTACAACAGCAAAACATCACACTCAATGACAGAAAGAGTGCTGCTAAAATGTGTATTAATACTGCTCCTACTGGCCCTAATTTCTTCTGCAACCAAGAATTTGCAGACCATCCAGCGCTTTCTGATGGGCCAAACGCATTTCTCATATTATCAGAGCTATCAGGAATCAAAGTATAACAAGCATCTCCAGTTAAGTTCAAAGCCAGACATAGGCCACCTTGTTTGGCCAAGATATAGTCAAGTGCCATGTCATGTTTTAGCAACGTCAGTCTGTGGCTTTTCTGAGTATTTGAAAATAATTCAAAACCTCTTATGGTTTCGTTTGCAAAACCCTGTAGAGTGTAGGTAATGTTATCAATGTGATCTGCCAAGAATGTCACCCCATACCATGGAAGTAGTCCTATACCCCACTTCTCTGCTATACTTATTCTCCAATGGTAGGATTCCAAATTGTGAAACTGTGCCATCTCCCGCTTATTCCTGCTTCCAGGAATGACATTAGATTGAACCTCAACTGGCTCTTCTCCCTTCTGGATAGTAAGAACCTCATATGGAAGTTTCAATGTTTCCATATGACAGCATCCTGTCCACCCATACGGTAGAAATATGTATGCCTTTTCACCACAGACCCACCAAACATCCTTGAAATTCCCTATAGTAACATTCCCAGGCAGACTTTGGTTGCGTACCCTTAAAGTTTTATTTTGTCTGTGATGTGGTACATAGAAAGTTACCTCGTATGTATCTTGGACAATACTATGTCCATGTTTATCTAAATCCATCATATAGTTATCACAATCCGATATCCCCATAAACATCCCCGGCCCATCGTAAGTTTTGTTTGAACAAAAACAGCTGTTAGCTCTCACTGATGTCACTCCCATTACATCAGGGACCGCCGTTTTGATATCTTCATGCCGATCAAGTAAATTAACATATGATAGATCCATCAACCATGAGCAAGTGGATCTCGGCTTAAACAGATTAATTGATATGGCCATCACTACATCTGTTGCTGACTGCTGCTGATACAACAGCCAAGATAGTGCATAAGATTGACATATCACCGTCAGTGGTTCTGGTGTAGTCTCTAAAATTGAGGACCATGAGTTTGGTGATGGAATTTTTACCAAACATGGACCATTCCATCTAGTAACCGATCGTACAGAATGAGTCAATTGCTGGAACCATAAGTTCCTGCTTGCCCATGGGTCTGAGATTCGTAATAGTGAAGGATCAAACCCAAACGCTTTCCATTTGATGTCTCTCTTTTGTATTGTGTGGTATTGATCAGTCATTTGGTCTGGTGTTTGATCAGAGTTAAATAAATCATCATCTATGTCTGAAATAGTCCTCTGAGCTGTCACAGATGAATCTGCATCCCTTTCTTCCCTCATCCATGAGCTATTTACTAAAACTCCAATAGGACTCAAATCTTTTATAATGAGTGTCACTATATGAACTTTAAATCCCAACTTGGACCGATCACTCCCAAAAAATGGATCATAAAAAGAGCACCTATAATCGCCTTGATCTTCCTGCTGAAGCTTACTTATATAAAGACTACAATCTCCCTCAACCTTCAGTCTCCTTTTGGCATTAACTAACATATACTTCCTTAATGGTAAAGTCTCTGACAGAGCTAGAACCCTACCATAGCTATCTCTCCATTCAACTCTATGTTTCCCTTCACCACTATTTTCTCTAGTACACTGACATGGAAGCTGAACTGACTTTCCCAAGGTTACTTCAACCCTGGTTCTAGTAGTAGTTTGGTTTAACTCTTTTTCTAACTGGTCTTGGGCTCCTTTGTCTAACTGGATCCCTGAGTTGTCCTGTAGCAGGGTCACATCCCTTTGATATCTCCGATGCTTTACAGGTAACTGAAATAGGTCCTGCTGTTTCTGGGACATGTCGAAAGACAATGTCACTAAATCTTCCTTCCTTTTTATTAACTGCAGGGTCATTATCATTGTTATCATGATCAGAAATGTGAACAGAGTCATCAACATTATCCACAACATGGACACTCTCTCCTTCTGAGTTCTGATTTTGAGGATTTTCATGCATCTCTCTGTCTGATGTAGGTTCTTCCACATTGTCTCTTGGCTCTTTTGAGCCTTCAACATCCTGGCTCTGTAAATGTGATGTTCCTATGCTTGGTGCTTTAACACAATGCGATAAATGATACCACGTTGGAGATCCTTTAACCTGGACCGCGGTTCCAGTACTGCGAACCACTTCAAACGGTCCTTCACGGCGCTCGTTATACCACTTTCTTCTAAACACTTTCACGAATACCTTGTCTCCAGGTTGCACTGGGTTCCTTTTTTGCTCATCAAGCTTCTCTTGCACCTCCTCTTTTCTTTGCCTGTCAGAAACATATGTGGATATTCTTGTATGCAGATTAACCATATATGTGACATACGCCCGCATTTCATCTTCCAAAAGAGCCAGACTTGGACCCTTTCCACTTGTACGTAAACAAGGTGTTGGCATCAGTCTTCCCGTAATCAACTCATGAGGTGTCATATGTAAATCACGTAGCTCACTAGAGCGACATACCATTAACGCCAGTGGAAGTGCTGCTATCCAGTTCAAACCTGTGTGCTGACATATTTTAGCAATACGATTTTTCAAAACACCATTCATTCTTTCGCACATCCCTTGACTCTGCGGGTGATAGACTGCACCAAGACGCTGCTTTATTCCCAGTTTTTGTAAGATCAGTTTAACCGTTTTATCCACCTCAATTCTCATCCACCATAAATGGACAAGGGAAAAAAACAACACAGATAATGATTTAGTAAAAAAGTGTAGTTATATTGATTAAGTCCTCCTAAGGAGATTCTGTATTTCATTACGTCTGCTTTATAAGAGCAGCTCATAGTTTCAAGTCCCCTTAAAATAGGGGCTCATTGTGATATTACAAGGCTCATAGTTTACCAGTCCTTTCATATATTTATTCAGTTGTGCTGATTCACTTCTGGCACACACATCCAAAATGGATTGTGGGCACTTTGAGCTGCAGATGAACAGTAAGTGGAATGAATTCAGTAGAGAACATAAGCATTCAAATAAAATAAGTAATGAGCTAACCCTGAAAAAAATAGGAATTTTCTGCAGGTTTAACATTTGTTTTTATATATCAACAAATTAACATTTTCGTATCTGGATTATTTTGATTTTAATGACTAATATATGTAAGGTTATGTTAACAAATGATGGCAGACAGAAAATGTAATAGTTTCTCTAGAATTCTTGTTAATAGAGTTGTTTAATAAATTGTGTTTTTAAGGATTATTTGTGATTGATTTTCAAACTCCCTAATAAATAGTGTGTCGTCTGGTTTAGACTCTAGAGGCATCAAAAAAATAAAACCTCTTCAACACTGAATTGTGTTGCTTTTCACAGCATTATTCTGCATCAAGGCAGAGCTGAATATTAACCAATTGATCCATTTGCTGCATAAACATTTAGCAAGATGTTGACTGCATGTTGACACACTGTGTGCACACCCCTCCAATAGATGGTTAAAAAATCACTTAACTCCTCCAATCAATTTATTTGCATCTGATGAATGCGGCAGTTTACGAAAAAGCTATATTTATGTACTTCTCCAAATCCAATTCAAACAATTACATTACAAACACAAGATATGGTTGTGGACTTCAGAAGGAACCCAGCCCCACCCACCCCCAACACCCTGAGAGATGCCCCAGTCGTCACTGCGGAGTCCTTCTGCTTCCTGGGCACCATCATCTCCCAGGACCTCAAATGGGAGCTGAACATCAGCTCCATCACCAAAAGAGGTCAACAGAGGATGTTCTTCCTGCGGCAGCTGAAGAAATTCAACCTGCTAAAGACAATGATGGTGCACTACACCTGCATCATCGAGTCCATCCTCACCTCCTCCATCACCATCTGGTTCGCTGCTTCCACCGCAAACGACAAAAGGAGGCTGCAGCGTATCATTCGTTCTGCTGAGAAGGTAATCGGCTGCAATCTGCCATCTCTACAGGACCTGTTTGCCTCGAGGACCCTGAGGCGTGCAGGCCAGATTGTGGCTGATCCTTCCCACCCGGGTCACAAACTCTTTGAGGTTCTTCCCTCGGGCAGGAGGCTGCGGTCCATCAGGACCAAAACCGCCTGCCACAAGACCAGCTTCTTCCCGGCTGCAGTTGGCCTCATCAACAAGGCCCGGGACCCCCACCTGACTCTGACTTTTATTCCACCCCCACACCTCAAGGATGTGTTAAATTAACACATTATCTCATATTATATTATACTATATTACATTTGCATATTGCAATCGGACACTGTTTACTGTTTTGCATTTTGCATTTCACTTTTTACTTCACTTTTTATATCTTTTATCGTTCATATATTTGTATTCAGAAATGTTTATGTAAAATAAATGCTACTTTGTATAAATATTGGAAAAAAGTGAGTAAATAAGAATTTAACAGTGAGTAAATATATACTGGTTTTCCATTTTTTATTGCTTATCCTATGTATGTTATATTTATTGCGTTTTATGTTTCTATGTTCATTGTATGCACCAATAACCAGAGCAAATTCCTTATATGTGTAAAGCAATAAAATACTTCTGATTCTGACACTCTCGTTCCACGGTTGACACACTTCTCTGCTCAACTAAGCGGCCTCCTTACTGTGGCGAGACAGCCGCACATGTTCCCGTAGGTCACCGAGAAGCTGGGCTCGTCGATGGCTTTCTCAAACACCAGGTCCACGACTCCTTTGAGCCGCTCCTCCGTTTCGATGGTCAAATCCCACACCTGCTTCATCAGATGGTTGAACTTCTCAGGCGTCACCTTGTTCAGGATACTGTGGCCCTTCTTGAAGAGGTCCTGAGGGGAATAGGTCATAAGGCACTTAAACTCTGAGGTCATCAAGCACAAAGACCAATCTTTCGCTCCACAAGAAAAACGACTACTGTTGTTAAGCTACTAGTTATAAGGAAAATAAAAGGTGACAATGATTTTCCTATATTTACAGATTTAAACATCATTTTTAGTGGAATTTCCAATACTTTGAAAAAACCTTCAATCACGTAGACTAACATTAATTATCAGAAAACACTGTAAATGTAATTTCTATATGTGCTCACTGCTTTGTTGATTTTATTTTGTGTATATTTGGTCCTACCTGTGTTATATGTGACTCTGGTTCCGCTGGGAGGCTTTCCCTCTTCATGCCTGGTTTCCAGGCATTCCCTGATTTCTTTAGGTGAACACTGTCGTGCACAGACAGGCTCGTAAAGATCTTCCTGGTCGGTGGTCCTTGTGCCCCAAGGTTTATAAGCTTTAAACAGGAAGAAAGGTAAAAACAGTATTATTACCATGACTCAATATCTTTTAAATTGGCCAACATAACGGATTTTCAATTCCAGTGTTTAAATTTTGTTTGAGTTTCGTAATAAAGGCAACATGAATATCATTTAGGTGACCCTCACTTACTTAAAAGCAGCTTGTTATCAAGTGTTGACTGAAACAGAAGCTAGAAAGTGGAGGCGAATGTTTGTTTATAAGTAACTTACTGGAGCACCTCGTCCTCCAACCATCTGTCTGCCAAAATCTACAAAGGCAGGTGTGAAATCATGTCCACTGGATATCACCCGAGAATCCACGACTCAAGATGGCAACCTGTTTTGGTTCATCTGCAACACACACACAGAAATACACACAATGAACTGAAAATCAGGAGGAGCAATGAACCCCCCAATAGTAGTGATCAAAAACTACTAGTGGACCCTTAAAGGTGACCCTTGCTGAATGATAGCACATTACCAGCTCTTGATTTATGTGTTTTTTCTCTACTGCCAATAATGTGATTTTAAACAAAACAGCAATCACTGGGCTGTATGCTTATAGTTACACAGTGCTAAGAACTTATACATGATGTATCAAATCCATTAACCATGGACACAAACTATAAATTGAAAGAATACAAGAAAATATATAAATACAAGATTTTATCTTATAGCATTCCAATTAAATTGTATGCATTTAATTTTAGCACATTTCCAAAGCATTCAACTATTGATAAGTAACATAATGATAAATGAATTGCAGAGTTCCCTAACATTTTCAGTTTCAAAATTTCATCCACACCCATTTTACCAGACAGCTGATTAGCTCCTCCACAAAGGTGGTTATGTTTTATTGTTACAGTTTCACTTTTACAGGATCTTGATGTTTAGAGTGGTAATTTCTGTAACAGGTGAAATCTAGTGTGGATCCAGATTTTGTGAATCAAAATAAGTATTTTTATGTAAGTGTCATTCAGTTATATCAGAGGCAAAATGCCTGTGTTTAATGTGAGCCGTCTGCAGAACATATTTAAGTAGATGCTACTGATCCCAATTTGCAATATAGTGATAACGTGGAAAAAAGGATCCCCTACCCCTGAATGAGAGCAAACATTAACTGTAAACCGGACAGTGTGTTTCTTTCACCTGTGGGATGTCGCACTTTGCAGCCTGCGGGGTAGGGAAAGGCAGGGGTGCCCTGTTCATCGTGATTGGCTGATTAGTGGTGTAGACCAGTGGTTCTCAACCTTTTTTCAGTGACGTACCCCCTTTGAAGAAAAAATTCTGCCGAGTACCCCCTGACCAGCGCAAAGCATTTTTGGTTGAAAGAAAGATGTAATGTGATTTATTAGTCCTTGTAACTAGACACATTCAAATTTAAAACTCCATCAATTTCCATAACATTGCTTATTTGTAGTGGTCTCTCTTAAACTATTTGGAAATAAAAAGATATAAAAATAACTAGACTTTTATTATTATCTCAATATAAATAAAGATTTGTGCACATCAAAATAATTATCAACTTAAAGTGACCTCTTTTGGGATCATAATAAAGATATGTTCTCAAACTGAACTCATGAACTTAATTATAGCTAAACACTTCTTCCCAAAAAATGAATCATTAACTTAGTTTTAAATAAAAGATTGGCTCAAAACATATTTTTTTTATATTTATCATCTTAAAATATCTCCTTTAAGGATCGAAAAGAATCCTTGTTTGTTTCCGCTTGCTTCTGGGAGGCTTTTCACATCGTGTCTTGAGATGACCTGAATTCAGAAAGTTTCCTCTTAAAAAACTCAGGTGGCTTAGCAACATGACTTTCATGTTTTGTCTGGAGATACCGCTGAAGATGTGGTGGCTTAATGCCACTGTTGGCAAATCTCTCCCCACAGAAAAAAACAAAAAGTGTAAATAACCCAATCTATGTTAATGTTAATATTGGTGAAGTGTCTTTGTTATTTTATTGTGAAATATTTGTTCGCTTTAAGGTCATACAATTTCATTTCCGCTTTTGTATTACATGCTTTTATTTTGAAAGGGTACCGGTAGAGACGCGGACTTCTTGTCATGAATCATTAACTTCACAACGGAAAACTTTTACGTTTTAGCGCCCCTTCGAAGAGGCACAAGCTCTCACGGTGTTGTTTAGGGAAGGCTCTCTGCTCTGGTTTCGCCTTCTTTGGCGCTTGTCCCTCCGTGTTTCAGCAGTATTGCTGCTGCACTTCAACTCGACCCAATTGTTGAAGTTTTCAAGGCAGGTGATGAAAGGCGATGACAGGTGGCGTGTGCCAGGTTGGGTCAAACCATCGGTATGGGGGAGATTCTGTTTTTTTTAGGATAATTAAATTGAAAAGCCTACTGAATATAAAATTTAGTTCATAAACTTACACTTATATTATATTGAATATTTGTTAAGTAACAATTTTTCAAGGATTTTTGAATGGATGCTAATTTTAAATATAAAGAAAAAAAATCCCAAGTACCCCCTGGAGTACCTTCAAGTACCCCCAGGGGTACGCGTACCCCCATTTGAGAATCACTGGTGTAGACAGCTGTACGAGTCTGTGAGCTAGGCTGTATGGAGGCCGGTTCGTCCGGATGGTGGGCCTAGCAGTCTGTATCTGAGTCCTCTGAACAAACTGTAGGTTAGATTGGAGATAAACACAGAAGACATTAAGTATGATCCCAGAGACCGACTCATTTCTGCATGCTGCCATGCTTTAATCTAAAGTACAAACAGGTTCAGTTTTCATTATCAGCTACTCTGAGAGGGCCTAGGTTAAGTCAATGGTGCAACAAGAAGGGTGAGTCAACAGTAAGGAGGAAGTTTTCAGTGCTGACAACTAAAAGTGTTTGATAAATCAGGCTTGAAACAATCATTGAAACATTTAGTGTAGCCAATGACACTGACACCATATGCAAATCTAGTTGCTTTCAGACATGTACATGGGAACTGACTGTCAGTTGCTTCAGACACTGTCTTGCTACAGACAGAACTTTTCCAACCGGTTCCTGAGGAAAATAACCATAATTCGTGGATCAGGGCTTCAATTCAGAGACTTTAGGATTTTTTGCATGCAAGTAGAAGTACTCGGATATGATTATGTTTGTGCAAGAAGAGAGCAAAAATCTGCCTTTAAACTTATAAAAAAAACTGATGTGACATTTATTGCTATAATTCTGGATATATCACCCAGCCCTTGGACAATGTTTAGAATTCCAAATTTTCAATAAGTAACAAACAAAACAGGTTTAAAACAAGACTTCCTGCATGAGTGAATACACCGACTCAGGTCTGGTTACTCTTGCCAATATTGATTGGAAGGAACCAATCAATATTAAGTGTAACAAGACATCAACGGAATCTATGACCACTGACACTTTCACATTAGAGAAAACTGAGATCAATGAAGGTTACACGGCTCAACTTTGAATCGGTCTTCCCCAATTAACTTGTTTTTGTTCATTACAGATCCTTATTTGAATTGTTACGTTGTCACTTTTGGAAAAAAATTCCAGTTAAAGCATGCTATGTTTTTGAAATAAATGTATTTTAATTTTTTATATTCTAACTTTTTTTCAAATATCTTAATTAGATTTCAACAAATCATTAGTTTCCGATTTCTTTTCTTGCATTATAATTTAAAATTTCTACAAAACTTTTACACATGGGTTAATTTTTACAGAATATAAACCCATGCAATATGTCTTCACTATGCAACACCTATCATTGATTTCACACAGCTGCTTTTGCACATCTGGAGCAAGTCACTTTTATTTACAATCCATTACTAGTGAGAAAGAGAAATATGTACAATGCTAACTCGCTGTTAGCTAGCTAGCTTCTTTTCTGACAAGCTGACCATAGGTAGATCGACAAAATAAAGCTGGAAATATAACCGTATATACTTAATAGACTGATTGATATGCATTTGAAAATATGCTTTCGATTTTCCTTATCCAGAGTTTTAATATGGCTGGTTGCAATCATTTCAGACTTAGGGTCGATGAGGAAAATGAGGAGACAACTCTTGGTCTTGATGGGCGTGAAATCTCTGATTCTCATGACCTAGAAGATCTTCTACAGGATCAAGCTGGAGTAGTATGTGTGTCTTGGAATCCAGCTCTCCTAAGTGAAGAAGGCTGCTTTGGGAACATAAGAGACTCATCTTCTTTGTCACCACAAGTTCCTCTTATAACATAGAAAACTCATATTCTTTGTCATCACAGGTTACAATGTCATCAATTTTCTGTGATTCTGTCATAGAAGACTGATACTCTATGTCAGGCACGCTCATCTATGAGCCAAAGAAGGTTGAGGGTGGAGCCTTCCAGAGAGCACTCCAAAAATATAGGTTTTGACTCCGCTCTTGTGTTACGTTGACAATAAAAAGCCGTTTTAAAAGTAAAACAGCCAATGCTGCTATTTGAGTTTTCAGATGCCGACTGGACTGGTAACAGTCTCTTGATGCCATCATGGTCTCCTCCTCCTGGTCTCCTGCAAGAGACTGGTACATATGTTCGACAGCTACATAAAGAGAGAGATGAGTGTGGTGGTGAAAGGTCACATATACAAATCACGACAGTTTGCTGTCCTGGCTCCTAAATGGTGGAATGAGCTCCCCATCGACATCCTGACATCAGAAAGTTGACACATCTTCCGCTGCAAACTAAAACATTGGTAGAGATGTTCAGCATCTCCTTCAGATGTGACAAAACTAGATAATTAAAGACGTCATCTGTTGTTTTCACCCCTGTAAATTACACAAGAACAACTGCAAAGGTAGAGCAGCAAACTATGTGGAAAGGGGATTAAGCACCTTGCCCAAGGATACTTAGGCATGCAAATGGGGAAGACTGGGATTGTACTGGTAACCTTCTGGTCAGAGGACGACCACTCTAGCCCAAGATATTCGTTTTTTGACAGTCTTAGTGTTTTCTCAGGGAATAATTTGTGAAAGTTGATGAAAGGACCGACATCTATGAGTGTGTACAACTTAATGGACTTGATTCTGAATAGGGTTGCAAATGGGCAGAACTTTTCCGGTAAACTTCCAGGAGTTTCCGGAAACTTTCCATGGGAAGATAAGCTCAGGAATTTTGGGAATTTTGAAAAAACAATAGCGCAAATTAAATGCTGAGCAGTAAAAAAAATATATATACATTAAAAATGTTTGATATTACATGTCATTTAGATGACACTTTTGTCCAAAGCAACTTATATTTTTAGTACACTCAACATTTTATGAGGGGCCATTTAGGGGTTCAGTATCTTGCCAAGGACACTTAGGTATGCAGATGGGAAAGAGTGGGATTCAAACCAGCAACCTTCTTGTTGCAGAGCACCCGCTCTATCCCCATGCCACGCTCTCACATATTCAGTGTGGTGGTAGTGAGAGAGGTCCTGAACACATACATATCAGTCTCTCTCTGGAATTATTGAGCAAAGTGTTTTTATAGTATTTTGAAATATCCAGAAATTAACTGATTTGATTGTACACATGTTTGACTTTACTTAAAAAATCTCCAAATCCATACAGTAAAAATGTTTGATATTCAGTATGTAGGTAGTTAGAGAGGTTCTGAACACAGGCATATAAGTCTCTCTCTGAACTTATAGAGCAAAGTGTTTGTATAGTATATAATACTACGTCAAAATGCTATAAGTAAAAATGACACGTGAGACGATATATACTTCTTGCGAATATAATCCAATCCATTTTATTTTCATTTATGTATTTTGTATATGTTCTAACAGCCGCGTACAGTTAATAAGTTTAGCTTTTTACAGTTAAAAAAGTAAATCAATGAATAGATGTGTGGTTAAAAGGCTCTGTGATTGAGAAGACGAGAAACTTGACTTGAGTGCTTTTAATGTGAAATCTAACTTTTTCTCAGTTTTGTGTCAGTCATTCAGTTTCTTCATTTCTCATTGGGTAGCAGCAAATTCACAGCCAGTCCAAGTCATCCATCTGGTATGGGGAGGGACATGAAGAGAGGAGAGGCGGTGGTCTAGTGGCAGAAACTTGGACTATGGGCAGAGAAGGTCTCTGGTTCGACTCCACGGAGAGACAACAAAAGACGAACCTGGATTGATCTGTCCAAAAATCCAAGAGTCTCCCTACCCTGTCTAGTGCCCCTGAGCAAGAAACCTTACTCCCCCTACATATGCTCCCCAAGCGCCGTACATGGTTGCTCACTGCTCTGTGTGCCCTGCACCAGATGGGTAAAAAGCAGAGATTAAATTTCCCTACCTGCATGAGTGTGCCTTTGCATGTCTGTGCATGTGTTTGGGACTAATAAATGGATCTTAAAATTTTTTGTCCGGAGTCCTGAGGAAAAATAGCCTGGATGCCAGACGAATTTAGCCCCGCCCACAACATTTGAGGTCGGGAAGTTCGGTCTGGAGTCGCTGCTTTGGGGAGAAATTATGCCCGGTTCGAAATCATCCGGACCAATCAGATTGTCAGGGCGGGCTTTATACGATGATGGACAGATGATCAACGGTAACGTAATCAACCACGTCATCAAAGTGCCCTTGGGTTGAATTTGTTTTCAACAAACGTGCCTGCCGCTGGAGACCTGAGATGTGTAGATGCTGCCATTGAGTCTGTTTTAGAAGACATCGACAGCGTATTCATTTTGAAAGAGGAACAGAGAACGTGGAGGCGACGCCAAAGCACCGCGCTAATCCATATCGCGCCGGCGCTTGGCTGTTCACACCGGACACTGGAGCGACGCTGAACCGCCGGGCAGCGCTAATAATATCACCCGTTGATCCAGTAGATTAAAGCATACACTTACTTGTTGCTCCAACATTAAGCAACAGCGTCCCAACATTTGTCTTTCTTGGTGTTGTCTTTATACAACATGTTCCGAGGATCATACAACTCACTGCACTTCTCCACTTCAATTATTAATTTAATGTCATCCATGTTGAAGAACTTCGCTGTTTGCTCCGTTAAATGTCGGGTGTCGGGGGTAAATTACGTATTCTCCACTCAAGCCTATGTGGAGAATACGTAGCCCACTCTCTCTCTTTTTATCTGTATCACTGCTTGTGTGGCTGTAGTGGATGGGCGGAGGGGGACATTTAATAAATGTCATTGGTCAAATTAAAACTCCAGGACAACAGAAGGGGACTTCAAAGTATGGGATGCATATTTGATCATTTATATCATATAAAATATGTCATCAATATAGTTTAAGATTGTTTTTCAGTGTGTTTCCTGGTGTGATACACTCGCGTCAAGTGCAAAAAATAGACTCGACGCCGAAACGATCGTTGCACGCGCAAGGCAGCCTAACCTAACCCTTCAGCCTCCGGTGTGACCCGCACAAAGTTTTAACATGGGAGTGGATGGGAGCCAGCTGTTATTTAAGGCTTGACGCTGCGCTGAAGGGTCGCTTTGGCATCGCTTCAGCGTCCGGTGTGAACCCGGCGTTAGTAAATAACTCACAATGCGTTGCTTAACATACGTCAGATTGGTTGTAGGTCGATCCAATTGAGCAAAGAGGAATTTTATTTCCTGGTCAGTTGAAACACGCCCCATAATCACAGCCCAATGGAGCGGTCTCAGACTCACATTCAGACTAGAATTGTGAGTCTGACAAAGTCAGGCTAGAGGAAAAGTGTAGTGCTGTGGGAAACATTTAAGAGGTGTCGTCGAGGTCGACTACTCGTGGTCCTGATATAAGTCTTCTATGTAACCTGCCAAAGGTAAATATAAAGTGTATGCCTTAAATTGTGAGCTGTAACTAAATGTTGTAGTGGAAAAGACCGCTGTGTAATGTAATTAGCCACCCGCTAACATAGCATCACGTGTTGGGATATCATAGCTTTAGCACTGTTGTTGTTTTCAATGCTAGAACGGCTAACGTTAAGTCAGTACGATTTAGCGTGATGATATTATGGCTCAAAAGAGTTCATGTAATTAAAGGAGACGGACGTCTGTGAAGAGAGGGAGGGAGAACCTGAGATGGTTGCTGGTGGATGGACCCTGCTGTTTTATTCTTCCCGGATTTTCGTTGCTGTGTGCTGCCTGTGTTTGGATTGTGACTGCCATCACCCCTATCTGTGAATGTCATTGCCCTATTGCTCCTCGTTTGGACCTGTGAGTATTGAACTGATGCATCACTACAGGCTTGCAACTGCGTCTCCAGTTTATAATTTCTGGAGTGGGTCCACATGTGATGTTAGTGAGTTAATTTAAAGTTGATTATTGTTTTGTTTTGATTCAGAGACCTGTGAAAGTTAAAGATTTTATTTACCTTTTTTCAGTGATTTAAAGGGTGAATTGAGAATTCATAGGAACGGGTTAAATAATTTAAAGAGACCCTGTATTTTATTTTGTGCATTTGAAAAAATTCCTCAGTTACATTTCATATAAATGTTGTGCATTTATTTTATTTTTGTAAATATTTTACTTCCTGAGAGAGGAGCTCACAACAATTTCATTTATTTCATATTGTAAATAAACACCTGTGAAAGTTTTGACTTTTAAAATACAGTTGTGGTGGTCTTTAATATTAATTAGAAGAGTTAAATCAAAAGATAAGATTCGTTTCAAATATTCTTCTGAGATCATATTCATTTTTTGTGTTTACGAACTCAGGCCCAGGAGATCTGGGTTACACACAACACTACATCTCGTACATGGTGACACGTGCTGAGATACTGACACGGGGAGCACAGAGAAAAGAGACGTAGAATATAATGATTGAATTTGAAACAAAGGTGTCTCCACACGAGGTAGACTTTGGATTCAGGAAATATAGAATTCGGGAGTTTGTACCAAACTGGGCTGGAAAATCAACAACAGATCTTACGACACATTACACTGATCAGTTCTGACCGTCAGTCTGACTGGCAGCAGTGTAAGCCCCGTCACATTCACGCCCGTCCCCATGTAACTCAGTGGCGCTGTTCACTATGGCTGCGATCTGCACCGATACCCGCGTCAGGTATTTTTCTTCTGCTCGCCGCGATCGCCGGGTTGTCGCCAGATGCGTATAGAAAACAATAGAAAACAATGCATTCTGGGAAATATTTATAAACATTGCAATATACTGCAAACAGCATTGCATTCTGGGAGTGATGTCAGATTTAACGGCAGAGAGGTCCTGCAAAAAGGAATGCTGCTATATTTGTAGAAGACACATGTGGAACCCAATGTGGTGAAGCCAACTCTGGACCTTCTCTAGAGGATGATCCATCTGAGTCCTGCACTTTATCAGCAGGTCTTCAGGAGGTGGAAATCAACTTGATCTGCGTTCCTTTGTCTCAATTAGAAAGCATGGAATTTCCATTAAACCTTATTTGTATATGCAGCAGGTATTTAAACTGATATTGCATTCCACCAAATATTCCTCAGCTTTCGTAAATTATTGTTGTTTATTGTATTGGGTGTTATAGGTGTACATGGGTCTGGTGCCCTCTACTGGTAGACGTGCAGACATTGTGTTTATTTTCCCTTCTCTAGTCAGAATGACCAGCGCTGTTTCTCTTCTGCAGAAACATTGAACAGAAAATACATATTCAGTAGCAATACAAGTCCTGTCCCGGTCCTCTACTTCACAAACTGACACACAACGCAGGTAAAACACAACGGATAGACCGGTTCCACAGAGCCAAAACCGAATACACATAATCCCAAGGCTTTTTACATAAAAGGTCAAGACTTAAACAAATTATAGAGAAACACATTGAAAACAAACTCCTCATTAACTGAAAGAATCAGAGTCAGTGGTGACGTCTGCCTGCAGATGACGCAAGAACTGTACATGAACATGAAAACAAGTAGAATAGAATAAAGAAGAAACTTGAGACAGAAGTTCTCTGTTGTTAAGATTTTACAATAAGACCAGTGATCCTGGTGTAATGAGATAAAAACATGTACATCAGTGTCTGTATCTTTACTGATGCAACATTCAGCAGGTTCTTGTGTTCTGACACTATCAGGGACTATATATACATATAGATATATAGATATATGCATATACTGTGTATATATACACAAGCCACTAAATATGATTCTATTAAATATTTATATGTTAAAGGGGTGGATACCTCCTCTTACTCCTAAAGGGGACAAAAATATATATTATTGATTGTATTAAAAGATAAATAACTTAAGGGTTGTTTCAGTATCATTGAAGAACATTTTAGACAAGCTGCAGTCTTTAACAACTTACTGCTGGAGCCTGATAGTAATGAATTACAATAGTCCAGTCTCAATGTAACAAAGGCGTGGACTAGTTTTTCTGCATCTTTTAACAAAGGACATGTCAGATTTTTTAGATATTACGCAAGTGGAAAAAGGCCATCCTAGAAATTTGCTTTAAGTGAGAATTAAAGGACAAATCAGGATCGAAGATCTCTCCCAAGTTCCTGACTGTTTCATTGGAAGCAAGGGCAATGTCGTCTAAGATACAGGATATCACCAGAGATTATTTTGGTAAACTGATCCCGGGTGATCAGAGAGAACCTGTCTAAATAATGGGTAGGATTCTCAGTCGTTTCTGAGATGTCTGTTTTTGGGAGGGTATTAGTGCCAATTGAGGGCAGGAGATGGTTGATTTTATTTCTAATAGAATTTTATCATTAAAAAAGGTCATAAAGATACAGCTATTTACGGATCGAAGAAGACTGGGTTCATTGGAGGTGTGAGTCTCTGTCAGCCTGGCCACAGTGCTGAAAAGAAACCTGGGGTTGTTTTATTATCTTCTATTAGTTTTGAATAGTAGGCAGCTCTTGCTTTGTGGAGAGCCTTCTTATAAGCTTTAACACTACTCTTCCAGTCTAGGAGATTTTCAACACTGTTGTTAGAGCGCCACCATCTTTCTAATTTTCTTGATACTTGTTTTAACTCCGGTGTCTTGGAATTATACCAAGGAGCTAATTTACTGTGTTTTAGATGTTTCTTTTTTAGAGGCGCTATTGACTATAATGTTAATCGTAATGAGTCTGCAGAGCTATCTACGAGGTGGTCGATCTCAATGGAGCTCGGGCTTTTAAAGAATTTGTTGTTGATATCGACAGATAATACAGGTTTATATTGAATTATTTCCTTAAATTTAGCTACAGCACCATCAGGCAGACTTCTAGAAAATTAGTTTTTTATTAGTGGCATATATTCAGTTATTGAAAAATCAAAGGTTATTAAATTATGGTCTGATAGAACTGGATTGCGCGGAAGCAATGTTAATGTTCAATTCCGACACCGTACGATAATACAGGGTCAAGTGCGTGGTTACAACAATGAGTAGGTTGATGTACACACTGACTGAAACCAATTGAGTCTCGTATCAAAATAAATGCTACGCTAAGGCTCTTTATTATTGTCAACAGGAATTTTAACGTCACCAACAATAAAAATGTTATTGGTCTTTAGGACTAGGTTGGATAAAAACTCAGGGAATTCCGTAAAAAATTCCGTATAAGCTCCCGGAGCACGGTAAACTACATAAAATATGATTGGCTGTTGGTGTTTCCTGGATTGGCATGGAAGACTAAGAACAAGACATTCAAATGATTTGTAGCTTAGGTCAGTGATTTTCAACCAGTGTCTCGCGGCACACTAGTGTGCCATGAGAGATTGTCAGATGTGCCATGGGAAATTATCTAATATCTAATTATCGGTACATCGGTAGCGGCCTATATTCGCCTTTTTTACTGACATCGGCACCTCCGTAATAATCTTGACTTTCACAGATATCATTGGCTGATGTTCATTGGTATTTGTGGTTAAACCGCTGGGCACGTGCCGCGGCTGGGGGAGCAGTCGCCCCTTCGCCCTCCTCTCCACATTGACAGAGGCTCGGTGTGTGGCACGCCTCAACGTTTTTTTTTGTGGGGGGGAGGGTCCTCGTCCACGGAGCCTCACGGTATCGCTGATGCGGGGGCTTTCTTTCTCTTGGACCACGGGGCGGTGTCCGTCGCCGGTGAGGAAGGCGGGGACCGGTCGGAGGGGGGCGGGTACGGCGGTCGGACGCGTGTCTGTCCCTTCTCGCGGATCACCTCAGCTACGGCACCCGCTGGGGGAACCCTCCGTTCGTGCGGGGGGGCCCCCTCCGGCGGTGCGCCTCGGCTGGCGCCTAGCAGCTGACTTAGAACTGGTGCGGACCAGGGGAATCCGACTGTTTAATAAAAACAAAGCATCGTGAAGGCCCACGGTGGGTGTTGAGGTGAAGTGATTTCTGCCCAGTGCTCTGAATGTCTGTGCCCATTAAAGGTAAGAGTAATAAAGGGCTGAAATGATTACAAATTTTACTTTTTAATACATTTAGAAGTTATATATGTATTATATGTACTGTGTTAGGCCATAGAGTGTCATTTTGGTTGGTGCTGTGCCCCGGGAATTTGTAAATGTAGAAAATGTGCCGCAGCTCAAAAACGGTTGAAAATCTGTTGTGTGGAGTTCTCGCTCTGTTATTGTTTAATTTAAATAATTAAATCGGATGGTGGACAGACACAATCTCTATGGGGTTTTGTGACTGATCCAGAGGGAGCGCAGAGAAGTGCACTGCAGCTCTGCTTCCTGGTCCCAAATATGGGTTGTCATGTAATAGACTGAGTAATATTCCTAGATAAGAGAGCTGTTCCATCCCAAGAGGGATGAACGCCGTCTCTCCTAACAAGGCCAGGTTTTGTCCAAAATGTTTGCCAATTATCTACAAAGCCCACACCATTTACAGGACACCACCTCGACAGCCAGCGGTTAAAAGACAACATGCGGCTAAACATATCATCACCTGTTGTATTAGGGAGCGGGCCAGAGAAAACAAGTGTGTACGACAGTTTTTGCGAAAGCACACACCGACTCAACATTAACTTTAGTGACCTCCGCGAAGTCGGGAGTCATTGCTGCCGACGTGAATAACGATTTTATTGTATCTATGTTGGTTTTAGCTAGCAACTTCAGTTTAGATTTGATGTCGCCGGCTCTGACCCGTGGGATACAGTTGACTGTGGTCGCTGGTGTCGCTAACCTGACGTTTCTCAGAACCAAGTCGCCAATAATCAGTTTGTTTCTCAGCGGGTGCGTCGCTGAGTGGAGCGAATCTATTTAACACGTGAGCTGGTGGCTCTTTAATCGTGGGCTTTTTAAGACTAGCACTATTCCCCCTCCGGACCGTCACTTAGCCGCTCTGGGCTCCCTGCTGCAGGGGAAAAGTCGAGGGACTGATAGTTAAGGCTAAGCTACGTGCTAAGCTAGGTGGCTCCGCAATGGCTAGCGGTTGCTTGCTAACTAGAACTAACGGAGGTTCTCGCCTCCATCGCTATCAACTTACTACATTTATTACAAGTACATCTACTGTTAAGGGAGGCTGAGGATTAAGTAAACATTAGAGACACTCAGAGCATAGAGAGCAGTGGAGCAAGAGGGAGAGAGAGAGAGAAGACATCGCTGCTATATAGCTACGAAGGTGAGCTCAAACAGAACACAGAATCACTTAAGCTCCAGAGAGTAGGGGTTGGGAAAGTGAGCACATTTTGGCCGGTACTCACCTTCTGACCCACTTTTGGTTAGAGCTATACAAGGGTTAAGAGTTTGTTTTAGAGTCAGGGTCAAATTTAAGGAAGGGGTAGGCATTTATTTTTGGTCAGGATGAGGAGTTAGGAAAGGCATTATGCCAATGCAAATTCACAGTTCACTCACTACTAACCTCTACCTTCTAATGTTTATACAACACGTCCAGCTGTGTCTACGGCCAGACGTTTTTTTTTTTTACACTGAACAGCCGCAGCACTAAAGACCTTCATATGTTACAGTAGAAGCAGCATCTGTTGGGAAGCAGGTGGAGTCATCTGATCCTCTCATTGAGACACAAACTGAAAGCGGTAACACATTTAAGAATCACGACAAGGCGGTTTATAACGACATGTACAGTGGTTTAAAATGTTGGCATGCACCCTCTACTGGCCATAGCGGATGTTACAAGCTTTCATGTGCACAACTACAACCATAAGTCTGAATGTAGTTTTTAAAGGGGACATATTATGAAAATTCCACTTTTGTAGTGCTTCTACACATTATTTTGGGTATCTGGCATGTCTACCTTCCCAAAAACTCTGGAAAAAAACAACTCCCGCGATTTGTTGTGGTTCCTCTATTTCAGAAACTATGTGCTAGAGTGCGTCCAATGGAATTACGACCGAAATAAATGTCATAGTCGCAACATGCCCATGCCCCCATAGAGCTTTGCACTCCCCCACTACCACTCGACCCACCCATGGATGGACCCACCCACTTTTTAGACAGTCTATGGTGTCCGGCAGCCATTTCATTCTTGCAAGCCTTGGAAATACTTGGATAAGCTAACTAGCAGCATGAATCGAATTCGACAACCGAGATGCTCAGTGGTCGGCTGCACAAATGTCTTCATGTGACTCCAGCTTCAGAAGACACAAGATTGAGATGGATTGAGTTCATATATGATGGCAACGTTCCTGCCACCACTTTGAATTGGACTGTTTTATCAACCTGGGCCAATATAACAACGGATTCTCTAAAAAGGTTGTTATTGAAAGAGGGATCGGTGCCATCTTTCCATCGCAATACTGAAGACGAGGGAAATGTAAGTATTTTTTTTTTTTATAATTCTGGTATTTGTGTGGAGGCTAGTGCCGTTAGCATGTTGTGCCGTGTGTGTGAGGGGGTGGGGGGCTAGTATGTAGTGGTGGGGGATAGGGAGAGACTTTACAGGAGTTTTCATGTTCGACTATTAATAATGTTATTGAACAATTAATTGAGGACGGCTGGCGAGTCTTAGCGAGAAGACGGCGTCGGAGTCCACGGTGAACGGTGATCGCACGCAGGTTCGTGAGTGTTGTGCTCTCCACGCTCTTCCCCCCCCCCCCCCCCCAACCTCCGCTCGAGGGGCCGTAGCAGCTACTACGAGCCCCGTAGCAGCTACTTCGAACCCCGGTAGTAGCTGCTATGAGCGTCGGTAGTAGCTGCTGTAGCTTGAAGTTAGCTACGGATGCTTGGTGCAGCTGCTACGAGCTCCGGTTGTAGATGCTGTAGCTTGAAGATAGCTACGGATGCTTGGAGCAGCTGCTACGAACTCGGGTTGTAGCTGCTGTTGGGCCACAGTCCAGAGGCTGAGCACCAGACACTGGAGCCGACAGTGAGGACAAAGGATTGTAAAACTTTTGGAGGGAAAACATTCTCCAGCAGGCCTGAGAATCTCCCCCTGGTGGTTGAAAAATGTCCTGAAGAGCCTTCATGACCTCCGCTGAGTTCCAAGCCCCGCCCACTGAGGTCCAACTCTGACATTCAATTGGCTTAAAGCCAGCATCATCCTATGATCTGCACCTCAAGGAGGCAGGACCTCTCAGGTAGAATAAAATCACTGAGACATCAATAATCGCTGCCATTTTTTCCTGCTCTGAAGACGTCAACAGACCCCTCCGGGTCTTTCCAGATGATTTAGTTGCTAAAGGGGGCAACCAGAGTTTTTTTCTTTCATTTCTTTCATTGTCTTTATCTTAAGTTTGGTCTTACTATGATAGAGACTATTTTTTGTTTTTAACTTGAAAAGGCCGTGCACATGAACTCGCTCGCTGGCCGAGCTCAGAGACTTTCTTTCCAAATCCACAGCTGCGTCAACCGCTGTTCATCCCTGCAGAAGAGACGAAGCAGTATCCCGTCAGAGAAGAGACGAAGCAAAATCCCGTTCCAAGAGCAAGAGAAGTTCGCTCTATTCTGCCCAGCGCTGACCTCCGTTGCAACCACGAGACCCACCGGAGCACCACTTAAGAGGCCAGGTCTTCATTGATTTGTTTTCCAGGAATCCGCCCGTTCGCACGCATCCTGAGGTTTAACGAGACATTCACTGGACTTCCGGGAATCCGCGCCCCACGCGCAAGCAACACCGCGGAGGTCACAGTAAGAGGCTTTATTGTCTGGGCAGAGACTAGTTTAAATACTTAGCGTGTCATTTGTTCGATTGTATGTTTGTTTGTAGATCGCTGATCTGTTTTAGCCGTGCTACACGGCGGGCCGAGACGTCACATCCGGTTCCTTTGTTTACTGTGTTTTTGAGAAGCGCGCGGTACAGAGCCGACGCATCCTTTTTGCGTATTACCGTCAGAGATATTGTGCGGAGATTTACATCTGTTGAAAAAAGATAAATCTCACGTAACTGGACTGTCTACTTCGCTGGAAGTTTGTCTCTGACGATGTTTTGAGAGCTTTCCTGATCTCTCTATCTCTCTCTCTCTCTCTTGCTCTCTTTTCTCCTAAACCTGTTTTTACACACGTCCCGACCTACATCTATACATTTCATGTTACATGGAGAAATCTAGATTTAAAGAGCCTTTATACATCTCGACGCCATTCGGCGCCAAAACCATGAGATAAGACATCCCTTTGTCTTAAAGATCCCCTTTGTTAAGGTCAGTGACCGGCAGCCATTTTGCTTTTCGCAACGTGGCTTCACTAGGCAACCTCCATCTTGAAAGTACGTGAATGTAACATCACCTTGAATTCGGCCAGATGACGTCACCACGTGACCTCGTCATTACGCCATAGCCACTTCCCCCTTTTCTTTCTCACACACACAGACAGGCAGACACACACACGACCACACGCACACACAGATACCCCGTATCACATGCGTGGTCTTAATTGTGATAAGTGCTGCTGCTGTTGTTGCCATCCTGGAAATATTGGAGTTTGTTAAATGAAGAATCATTGAAATAACATGAACTTTATTTCCCCCTTTTAATAAATACTTTTGTAATTAAAGTATTTGTATTTCTGTGATTATTTGTGCATATGTATGTGAATACAGCTGGATTACTATAGCCTGTGTTCGAACTTAAAACCCTTCATTGTTTATTATATAATCATTAATACTAAATATTGAGATTATTAATATAACTTATATCATTGAGACTGATATTTAAAGATTTAATTGTTGGTCCCTGTAACCAGGGTGGTGCCCCGCGACAATAAGCAATGATTACAGATTTGTATTATTCTTATTTGATAATTTTATTGTTTTCATTAATTAATCCAAACCTCCTTTCCACAACTGGTCCTCCCCCAGGAGAGTGGAGGCTTCATCCAGGCTCACACTCAGTTATATGTCTGATTTGGTGATAAGAAAAGTCGGCAACCCAGTGTCTAAGGTTTGATAGAATCTATTATTGTTAATCGATCCAACTTTAAATTTTATTGATTCATCTACAATTTTTCTATTACTTTTGTCTTTTATAGTCCCAGATCTCTCGAAAATAATTAGTTCATGAACGTTTTGTGTAAGCACGCCAATTCTCCAAACCCTACCCTCCCTGAGCGAAATATTTTTCATCATTCCGCTGGCATCTGTGCAACGTTGAAGTAAGACTGACAACTTGTCTCTTCTCTTAGGTCTTTTGTGTCAAGAAAAAGATGGCTTTAGTGTTCCTTTTGTCAATGCAGCCTATGTCCATCTCACTTTTTGCACTGTTCAACAGAAAATAGCACAAGAGCCACCAAGTAAATACCAAACAATTAATGATGTGGAATTCAAAGCCGCCTGACAAAAGCTTTAGATTGCCAGTGTAAGTTTTCAGAGCACTTCTTTGGTTGATATTCATGCTCAAGTCATGTTACAGAAATTATATGGTCAATACCTGACAAGTACATATGCAACATATTGATTTAAAACACTAGGTGTCTAGGTGAAATACCAACCACTAATGCATCTCATTCCAGGTAGTATGCATGTCTAGATCCGGCAGTCACCCGGTAAGACCTCTATATCATCACCAATGAGGCACATAGCTCCTGCACACGACTAATGGTGAAGATGATTCACATTCACATCTCAGAATCAGCAATTCCACCAAGCAAGCTGCTACAGTATTGTGCAGCATTTTCTAATGACGGTAAGTATGATATGTTTGAATCCAACCAGATTTACATTGCATACTATAAGAAAAACCGTCTTGACCGTCACATCTCTCCAGGCAAGTTCCTTGCTTTCGGTACATTTCCTTATATGGCAAGAAACATACTTCAGTGAGATAATGAGACTATTTGTGGTTATTGCAAAGCATGATGTGGCACTCAGAGGTGCTAGACTGCACACAAATGTCAGACTGTCACACTCTGCATCAGCAATACATTCAGCACATGATAACTTATATACAATTCTTCTAACATTGCCCTCCTGTTCATCATTAATGAATGTCAAATCCTCTCTGTCAAGTCATAGCATCTCTTTTTCAAGATTTCTGCATGACCATCATATTCATAACACCTTCATTTTATTTACACTCAGAGGGAAAAGTTAAATCTTTCAATGTTGCTACAGTTCTGTGTCTTCATCCTCAAGGTCGATATCACCATCTCCGTCAGGGCTGTGGATGGTATGAAATGGATACCGTGGAGTGGGAAAAGCCCCTCGTCTTGGTCTTATGTTTCCCCGTGGATTATGTCTCGCACATGTAATACAAGCTGCACAAAATTTTTTAGAATAGAGATTATAACCATAGGTTGTATACTGTTTGTTTACTAGGCCCACCATTCCCCCTGTTGAGACATGGCAAGGCCCATGGCTCAATATATCAGCCCATTTGTATAATGATTTTGGAAGGATAGGTTTTCCTTCGGGTCATGTGTAGATATCATCTACAAGTTTGGCTCCTTTTTTCAGCCAGCCCTGTTTTTTTTGGGTAGTGGCTGCATGTTGCATGTCGTGCAATACTGTAGCATCAGCTGAGAAGTGTGTGTCTATCTGTTCCTGTTTTTTTTTCATGGCTACTGCTTTTGCTGAGATGTCTAGCAAAAGCAGCTGAGACTTTAACTCCGTCTTTGACGCGAGATTTTAACTGTGTCTTTGACACGGGACTCTAACCCTGTCTTTGACGCGGGACTCAAACCCCGTCTTTGACGCAGGACTCAAACCTAGTTTTTACAATTGTGTCATGTCGTACCTGTTTGAATCGTCTTCTTTTTGTTCGGATGCCGTCAATCCAGTCCAAGGAACAGGTCAGGTCAAACTGGCCTGGGAAGAATTCACCTCACAGGACTTTGGCTGTGCACAGTCTTCAGTTCCCTCTCGATCTGTTCCCCTGGTCTGGCATCCAGCTCGAAGGACCAAAAATGTCGAGGGAATTTCACCCAGACATGTATCAATGTTGTAAGAATCCATGAATCAAACACCACACATACACTCGTACGTAGTTTTTACTTGCAAGGGAAGTCCGCACCTTTGAGTAGGTCGCAGCAAACTTCGACGGTACTTCCCTTTCACAGTGTATTTATTCAAAAGCTCAGAGGTGGGGTACATTTGCATACTATAAGAAAAACCATCTTGACCGTCACATCTCTCCAGGCAAGTTCCTTGCTTTCGGTACATTTCCTTATATGGCAAGAAACATACTTCAGTGAGATAATGAGACTATTTGTGGTTATTGCAAAGCATGATGTGGCACTCAGAGGTGCTAGACTGCACACAAATGTCAGACTGTCACACTCTGCATCAGCAATACATTCAGCACATGATAACTTGTATACAATTCTTCTAACAGTACCTAATTTACCATCCCCATCAATCACCATTTCCCATCAGAGTATATGTGATCCGTAGCAAAGGGTTAAACAAACCAGAGTATTTTATATTTTAGATTCTTCAAAGAAGCCACCTTCTGCTTCGATGACACTTTTGCACGCTCTTGGACTCCTATCAATCCGCTTCATGAGGTAGTCACCTGGAAAGGTTTTCCAACAGTGGAAGTGTTCCCAGAGATGCTTAGCACTTGTTGGCTGCTTTGCCTTCACTCTGTGGTCCAACTCATCCTAGGCCCCAGGTTTCTGAGGCTGGTAACTCTAATGAATTTATCCTCAGCAGCAGCGGTAATCCTCCGTCATCCTGTCCTTGGGCGGTCCTCATGAGAGACAGTTTCATCATAGCGTTTGATTGTTTTCGCGACTGAACTTGAGGATACATTCAAAGTTCTTGAAATTTTCGGATTTAATGACCTTTCTGTGTTAAAGTAATGATGAACTGTAGGTTTTCTTAACTTAGTTGAGTGGTTCTTGCCATAATGTGGATTAGAACCTCCCTCCAAAACAGTGATGCCTCCTTCCCTGACGAGCTCAACACCTTTTATGCTCGCTTTGACAGGGAAAACCAGGAGGCGGCTATCAAGGCTGTGCTTACTTCAGACCACCAGCCCCTCACACTCTCCTCCATCGACATGTGTGCTGCACTGAGCAGGATCAACACACGTAAGGCTGCTGGCCCTGATGGCATCCCTGGACCCGTGTTCAGGGCCTGTGCTTACCACCCACACTGGACCCCTTTCAATTCGCCTACCGCCAGAACAGGAGTACGGAGGATGCCATCTCCACGGCACTTCACTCCGCACTTTCTCACCTGGACAATAACAACTCCTATGTAAGAATGCTGTTCATAGACTTCAGTTCAGCTTTCAACTCAATTATTCCCTCCAAACTGATCACAAAACTCTGCGATTTAGGCATCAACCCTTCCCTCTGCAACTGGATACTGGACTTCCTATCCAACAGACCCCAGTCTGTTAGGTTAGAGAACCACACCTCCTGAACACCGGGGTGCTTCAACGCTGTGTGCTAAGTCCTCTCCTCTACTCACTATTCACGTACGACTGCATTCCTGTACATGTAACTAATACTTTTGTCAAGTTTGCAGATGATACTACGCTGATTGGCCTCATCAGCAACAACGATGAGTCGGCCTACATAGAAGAGGTCCAGCACCTGGACGCGTGGTGCGGCAACAACAACCTGGCTCTCAACACCAAGAAGACCAAAGAGCTCATCATGGACTTCAGGAAGAAAGGCGGCACACACACCCCCATCCATATCAACGGGAGGGAGGTCGAGCGTGTCACCAGCTTCAAGTTCCTGGGTGTCCACATCTCTGAGGACCTCTCTTGGACCCTCAACACCTCAACCCTGGTCAAGAAAGCTCACCAGTGTCTCTTCTTCCTGAGGAGACTGAGGACAGCTCATCTGTCTCCTCAGATTCTGGTGAATTTTTACCGCTGCACCATCGAGAGCATCCTCACCAACTGCATCTCAGTGTGGTATGGCAGCTGCTCTGTTGCGGACCGGAAGTCACTGCAGAGGGTGGTGAAAACTGCCCAACGCATCACCAGTTTCTCACTCCCCACCATTGCAGCTGTCCAGGGCAAGAGATGTCTGCGGAGAGCGCGCAGCATTGTCAAGGACAGCTCTCACCCCAGCCACAGACTGTTTGCCCTCCTCCCTTCTGGGAGGCGCTACAGGGTATCAAATAAAATGCATGACCAATAAGACCCATTTTTTTAATTTGTTTGATGTAAAAGCCTCCAAATGGTCCAAATGTTTTCACAACCAGCAATTATATATTAAGGGACTTCGAATCTTTGAAGAGAATTCATGATTATCACCTTAATATTGATGAGTGCAGCTTTAAATAAACCCAAACTTGGTTAATTTATAGTATCAACAATTTCATAGCACAATTAGTGATGAGCAAACCACTGAACGTACCTGCAGGTATCCTATGTTGCCTTCACTGGAGCCCAGACCTCCGAGGATGATGGGGTAATGCGGATCGAAGTTGTTCGGCAACTGTGGAGAGAAACAACTCCCTCATTAACTGGAAGAAACATCGGCCAGAGCTAGACTCAGTGTGGGCGGCCATCTGCCTCAGCCAGGTTATGCGTGTTAGTTTTGTCTGGTTTGTTACAGAGAGCATGGTAAAGAAACATGATGGTTTGGATGATAGTGTTGTACAATTGCAAGACGAGTTGGGGTAAGATAGAGTGTATTATTGTCCAAGGTATTTTAAGTGTTCAACCATGGAACAGACCACTGGAACATTCGGTCTGTTTTAACACAGCAATGTTGATATGCAAACTAAACTAACCAAACAGAAATATAGCAGCAGTGGTAAATTAGCTTAGTTTCAGATATTTGAAGGAAACTTGACATACATCAGCTTGATCCTGCGGCTCCTTTTGGCCTTTGTGGACTTTTCCCGTTTCCAAATCCTCAAAGTCGCCATATAGTTCCTCTATATAAAGCATAACAGAAGAAAGTATGATGAGATATATTTTTACACACCAAATGGTGTGTGTGCTTCTTCTGTCAGAAACGAAACCTGAGGCCTCAATGAATGGTCTCATCTCTGTCGTTCCTAAGGCACAGTTGAGACCAATACTGAAACACAGAGAGGAAAAGCCAGTGAGCCTCAGAGAGATTAATAAGGCATAATAGAAACAAAGTTGTGTTAATTTCAAGTCTCTAATAATACAACATAGTAAAGCCGGTATTAATTTTGCTGCAGAAATCACGTGATTTTGATAACAGCACACAAATTCCAGTGTAAGTTGGATCTTCGGCTGTGTTACCTATGTTTATGACCCCTCATTTTCACCCGGAGATATTATTATTTATTTATTTATTTTGGCATGTTGCGTGTTAGAAGCATCATCAAACCCTCCACTCGCTCGTGGTGAATCCAGCATGGTAACTCCTACTTTGTTCTTACAACGACCTCTGCTGACTTTATACAATGGGCCGAACAAAGAAAGTGTGCAGAAACTCTGGAGGCTCCGACTCAGACATTTGAGTTCCTGCATACCCAGTTCATTGCCTGTCTGAAAGCAGCTCAAGTGTAGTTAGTTGTGAGGCAACTTACCAAAGTGGTTTAGCATGAGATGAACTCACTACAAAGGCTATTGCTTGTCTTAAATAGTGTCAATCAAGGCTGAAAAAACATAACAATCTGGCTGTCCCATAGACTTGTATTGATTGACTGAACTAATCCCATTCAGGCGTGGATTTCAAGATATAACACAGTGAAAGTGTAAATCAAACATGAAGAACTCAACTCAGCGTGATGCATTCATTCTATAAATGAAAAGTACAGTAGGGGATGATTCATAACGGTATATATAGCCCAGTCAAACATTGCTAACTTTTATATAGTGTAATAACATCATTACATAATTATAATCTCATATGACTGGTTAATATAAATATGAAGCAACTTTTGCAACAATTAAGTAAACCGTATTAGTTGCAAAGGTCCACTGTCACAACTGGTTACACGTGCTTTAGTTACATTGGTTATAGGCGCTAGTTCCACCTCACACACACACACACACGTGGTGTAACAAGTGGGCAGCCGGAGATTGTCTGAGCATACATTGGACTCAGTGAGATAGGAGGCTAACAGCTAAGTGCTAACGCCGGGAGAGAGCTGCATGTACTTACCTGCTTCGGAGGAGAACTTGTGGATGACGTTGGTCGGACCCATGTTGTGAAGAGGCAGCCTCGGAAACGGCCCTGTGCTCCGTATCGAGATCCCCGTGTAAATCCTGGGAATCAAACTTTCACCAACTCAGCTCTTAATCTCTGATCCTCAGCTGCTTTCAGTGGCGAGTGCAGTGTTGCCAACTCCTCAGTAAGGAAAGTAGCTATTGGCTGTCCTAAAAGTCACTAGATGTCGCTAAATGACGACATCACCTAATTTGCATAAAGAAATGGTCACTATAGGACTTACAGAAGTGAGAAAAAAACACCCTAAATATGTTTACAACTTAAAATAAGCTTTCTTCTACAGAAGCATATTACATTCACTTAAAAAAAAAAAAAAATCTGTTTTTCTGGGATAATTATTTCGGAAATTCCGAGACAAATGCCCCAAAAAAGAAAAAATTCAAGTGAATGCAATACGCTTCCGTATTCTTCTGTTGATTCTTTTTTTTTTTTCTGGACATTGAAATAGGCCATCACTTCTCAAAATAACTCCATGACTTTAATGCTTTATCTAGACCCACATACATAAAGCGATTTTGTCCTGTATTGTTAAATGTTAGAATATCAAATTTAATCAAAAGGCTGTTATATGGCGCGCATCATCATGCGCTGCAGGATGATGTGCTCCACATTATCCTGCAGCGCACTTCATCCTGCCACGCACTTCATCCTGCCGCGCACCTCATCTTGGACGATGACGTGCGTTGATGATGACATGCGCTGCACCGCAGGATGATGTGCGCAGCCGGACGATGTGCGCCGATGATGCGCTTCAGGATGATGTGCAGAGCAGGACGATGTGCGCCATAGAATGGGGCAGGATGATGTGCACTGCATGATGATGTGTGGTGATGATGATATGCGCTGCAGGATGATGTGTGGCGTGATTATGTGCGCCAGGATCATGTGCGCCGGTGATGTGAGGTAATGATGATTTGCGCAGCAGGATGAGGTGCGCGCAGGATGATGTGCGCCACATGATCATGAGCGGTGATGATGTGCGCCGATGTGCTCCCCAGTATGATGTGCGCAGCAAGATGATGTGTACTCTAGGATGATGTGCGCTGCAGGATGATGTGCACTGCAGGATGATGTGCGCTGCAGGATGATGTGCGCCACAGGATGAAGTGCGCTGTAGGATGATGTGCGCTGCAGGATGATGTGTGGCGTGATGATGTGCGCCAGGATCATGTGCGCCAGTGATGTGAGGTAATGATGATTTGCGCAGCAGGAAGAGGTGCGCGCAGGATGATGTGCACCACAGGATGAGTGCACTGTAGGATGATGTGCTCTGCAGGATGATGTCTGCCGCAGGATGATGTGCGCGCAGGCATGATGATGTGCGCTGTAGGATGAAGTGCGCTGTAGGATGATGTGCGCAGCACGATGATGTGCGCCACAGGATGAAGTCCACCACAGGACGATGTGCGCCGCAGAATGATGTGCACCAGATGACGAAGTGCGCCGATGTGCACCCCAGGATGATGTACGCTGCAGGATGATGTGCGCCACAGGACAATGTGCGCTGCATGATGATATGCGCCACAGGACGATGTGCGCAGATGTGTGCCCCAGAATGATGTGCACCACAGGACGATGTGCGCTGCACGATGATGTGTGCCACAGGACGATGTGCGCTGCATGATGACATGCGCGGCAGGATGATGTGCGCTGCAGGATGATGTGCCCGAAGGACGATGTGCGCCATTGTGTGCCCCAGAATGATGTGCGCTGCAGGACGCTGTGCGCTGCATGATATTCGCCAAATGACAAAGTGCACTGATGTGTGGCCCAGAATGATGTGCGCTGCACGATGATGTGCGCCACAGGACGATGAGCCCTGCATGATGATATGCGCCGCACGATGATGTGCCCACAGGACGATGTGCGCCGATGTGTGCCCCAGATTGATGTGCGCTGCAGGACGATGTGCGCTGCAGGATGATGTGCACTGCACGATGATGTGCGCCACAGGACGATGTGCGCTGCATGATGATATGCGCCACATGAGGAAGTGCACCGATGTGTGCCCCAGAATGATGTGCGCTGCAGGATGATGTGCGCTGCACGATGATGTGCGCCACAGTACGATATGCGCTGCATGATGATATGCGCCACTGGATGAAGTCCACCACAGGACTGACGTGCCCGCAGGACGATGTGCGCCGATGTGTGCCCCAGAATGATGTGCGCTGCAGGACGCTGTGCGCTGCATGATATTTGCAAAATGACAAAGTGCACTGATGTGTGCCCCAGAATGATGTGCGCTGCACGATGATGTGCGCCACAGGACGATGAGCCCTGCATGATGATATGTGCCGCACGATGATGTGCGCTGCAGGATGATGTGCCCACAGGACGATGTGCGCCGATGTGTGCCCCAAAATGAAGTGCGCTTCAGGACGATGTGCGCTGCAGGATGATGTGCGCTGCACGATGATGTGCGCCACAGGACGATGTGCGCTGCATGATGATATGCGCCACATGAGGAAGTGCACCGATGTGTGCCCCAGAATGATGTGCGCTGCAGGACGATGTGCGCTGCAGGATGATGTGCGCCACAGTACGATATGCGCTGCATGATGATATGCGCCACAGGATGAAGTCCACCACATGACTGATGTGCCTGCAGGACGCAGGCACATCAGTCATCAGTCACATCATCTGTGCGCAGATGTCTGCCCCAGAATGATGTGCCTCCCAAGCACCCGTCTGCGGAGAGGAAAACATGGCGGATATTCCTTGTTTTTTCAGATAAAAATATAATTTTGTAACTAAGTTTGGGCATAAAAATACATTCTGACACCATTTCTAGCGAGAAATGTGCTCTTTGCTTCCACAGTCTTCAGCCAGTTAGTGCTTATGATAAATATTTTAAAGGGGACATATTATGCCAATTTCACTACAGTTGATATGGTTCCTTGGGGTCTTAATGAAATGTCTTAATGAAATTTTTTGGTAAAAATACCCCAAGGATCATTTAAAACAGCACCTTTTTACTCTGTCTAAAACAGACCTCAGATCAAGCTGTTTTGAGGGCCCCGCCCCCCTCTCACCCCGCCCCCATCTTACCCCACCCCCTTTCACACCTCTCATCCCTCCCCCCTCTCATGGAGGTGTAGGACATGTGTTTGAATGTGTTCTCACTACAGAATGCATTCAACATCTATAGGGGAGATTATGGGCCTTTATGTCTAAAAGGAATAGAGCAGTAAGTTTTTTTTTTTTTTATGCATGAGATATCAGTCATTTCTGCAATAAAATTATGACTGAGGAATAAAATACATAAATTACTCTTCCCTCTGTATTACTTTGCTAACTGCTCATCTTACACGTGTCAATTGTTGACATGTTACATATCAAACATTAAAAGCACAAAACTGTTTCTATAAACTTTTATTGTCAGAAAGATTGCTAGAAAGATTGCCACAGAGCTTTTTAATCATAGTTATTAAATGTACTGGCTGGGACAGAGGTAATAAATACACAAAATACCAAGTATAATAAATACATTCATTACAAAAATACAATTTGTGCCATCAGTAGCTATACTGTAAACAAAGGAACACTTTATATTTGTGTGTCACCTTTTATTCTCTAAATACAATGTGAACTTTGCTCAGCCGTTACAGGTATTTGGCGTACAGAAGCTTTGTGAGCTGGTGTTGGGGCCCTCTGGGCCGGAGAATCAGGGTGGTCCTGCCCTCCTGCTCGGTGCTCCAGATACGCAGAGTGTTCCCTGGTGCTCAGGGAAGTTATACAGGGTTCAGACCTGCCCTTGATTGAAACTCGACACATAGCTGGCTATAACTTCCTGCTTGTCAGGTTTCTCATACTAGGCAGAGAGATCCTCAGGTTTTGAGATCTTCAGCACCTCATTCACATATGGGGCCGGGTCCTGAAAAACCTCGTGAAAGATGAGGTCCAACAGGTTATCAATGTAATCTCCTCAACTCCAGGAGGCAGTTTTCATAGACAATATATGTGGGTGTCTTATGAACAGGGTTGGAAGATTCCATTCTATTAGAACGACAAAGATTTCACCAAAAGGCTGCAACAGCTAAAAAAGTGTAGGATGGTAATCTGTGATTATTGAAATGTTTAGATTAAATATTGAGTCACTCACGTCACATCTTGTCCTCTCCCTCCTCCAAGCGAGGTCTCTTACAGCTGAGGTCCCAACACCGACATCAGTGCAGCACAGTTTTCTGTGTGCCTATGATAAAACAGACACAATATCCATGGAGTCACAACAAATGAGATGCTGTTACAACTTTAACATGGAGACACAATCAATGACATGACGAAGTAACTGAGGGTAAACAAACCTGTACTTTTGTAGTGAGGTCACAGTGTTTTCATAGAAGGCTGCGTTCCATGTGTGCGCATCTTTGGTGGGGTCGGGCATGCTACGTGATGTAGCCTAGCACGGTGAACAGATGTGCTTGCCTGAACACCAAAAGCAGCAATGTTTTTCATGTTTGTACTACTGTCATGCATACAAGGATACAAGGACACATTTCCCCAAACTAGGGCTGGTAATGAATAATCGTTCTATTCCCGCACATTATGACAACAACATACTCCGGTATCTTGAGCTGCAGCTGGAAGTTAGGTTCGTGAGTGTTGTGCTCTCCACGCTCCCCCCCCCTGCTCGCGTGTCCTCCCGTTAGTACTGTGCCGCTGATTTTTTTCCCACGGCAGCACTGGGCTGGAAGTTCGCTACGGCCGGAGCTCGTAGCAGCTACTACAAACATCCGTAGCTAACTTCAAGCTCCAGCAGCTACAACCGGAGCTCTTAGCAGCTGCTACAAGCATCCATAGCTAACTTCAAGCTCCAGCAGCTACAACCGGAGCTCTTAGCAGCTACTACAAACATCCGTAGCTAACTTCAAGCTCCAGCAGCTACAACCGGAGCTCTTAGCAGCTGCTACAAACATCCGTAGCTAACTTCAAGCTCCAGCAGCTACAACCAGAGCTCGTAGCAGCTACTACCGGGGTTCGTAGTAGCTGCTAAGGGGCTCGTAGTAGGTGCTACGGCCCCTCGAACGGAGGGGGGGGGGGGGGGGGGGGGGCACAACACTCACGAACCTGTCATGTGATCACCGTTCACCGTGGACTCGCCAGCCGTCCTTGATTAATGAAAACTCCTGTAAAGTCTCTCCCTATCCCCCACCACTACATACTAGCCTCACACACACGGCACAACATGCTAACGGCACTAGCCTCCACACAAAATGTCTAAAAGAAGCAAATACCAGAATTATATAAAAAAAATACTTACATTTCCCTCGTCTTCAGTATTGCCATGGAAAGATGGCACCGACCCCTCTTTCAATAACAACCTTTTAGAGAATCCAGCGTTATATTGGCCCAGGTTGATAAAACAGTCCGATTCAAAGTGGTGGCAGGAACGTTGCCATCATATATGAACTCAATCCATCTCAATCTTGTGTCTTCTGAAGCTGGAGTCACATGAAGACATGTTTGCAGCCGACCACCGATTCATGCTGCTAGTTAGCTAAACCAAGTGTTTCCAAGGCTTGCAAGAATGAAATGGCGGACACCGGTGGACCGATCTTCTATAAAGTGGGAGGGTCCATCTAGGGGAAGGTCGAGTGGTAGTGGGGGAGTGCATAGAGCTATGGGGGAATGTACTAAATGGGCATTTTTCGAGTATAACGTCTTTTTCGGGGGAAATTCCATTGGACGCACTTTAGCACATAGTTTCTGAAATAGAGGAACCACAACAAATCGCGGGAGTGATTTTTTTCCAGAGTTTTTGGGACGGTAGACATGCCAGATACCCAAACTAATGTGTAGAAGCACTACAAAAGTGGAATTTTCATAATATGTCCCCTTTAATAGTTATCACAAATGTTTTTATCGTTGCTATGAGGGTTGCTATGACGCTGCCATGCGGAAGACCAGGTCACAGCCTGCTGTTTAAATCACCGTCCCGGCGTGGTGACCTTCAGTGATCGTGAATGTTATTCACGTTATACAATATTAATATTTGAGGATGGATTACACCTCTAGTGCGAAGGATCCTGTGAGTCTGTTCATACAGAGGCGGGTCCGAGTTCGCCGACGGACTGAGAGCTCGAGCGGACATGACGTGTGGCTCTCGGTCCGTCGTAAAAAAACTTGCAAATATCCGGTCCATTTAACTCAGCTGCGTCATAACAAGGTGCGCTTGGAAGACGGCGGTGTCGTCTTCCTCCTGTCAGGTAAGTAGTTTATTGTTTTTAAAGATCGTTACGATCTAGGTTTACAGTCCGAGTGCTGAGACAGTCCGTCGATACACGCTATGGACGCTATTCATCAGCTGATATTCCATTGTTTAGCTCCTGGCTGTGGCCCCTGGTAGCCCGTGTTACCTGCGACGTGAATAAATTGTTGGTTAAACCAGTTGAAGACGCTTAGCTCATCATTGAGGGACGCTACAATATAAATATAAACATGAACAGATAATGTAATGGTACTATGAAGCTAACAGAAACCACGAATTAGCCCATTAGATAGTTTTACACGATACAGTGCAGGGTGAAAGGCCCACTGTAGGGCCTTCACTTTACAATAATTCTAAGTTTTGAGAGCTTCCATTTTTGGGTTTCTATTTTGTCTGATATCGTTTTCTCAAATTAAGGATGGTTTATGATTTAACTTTGATTTTTGAATGCTTTGGATTAATAAGGAGTGTATTTGTCTACCATTACTCCACAATATCAGATCAATGGTTTAATTTATAGTATGCAATATGACCATAATGTTTTCATGTTAGGGAGTTGTGATTCATTTTATAAAACAATTGCTGTGTTCTGTTTTTTAATCAAGGAGGATCCAAGTGAAGCTACAGGAGTTTCATTAACATCAACGACTTGGACCAAATAGTTTGTTTTGCTTGATGAGGAGAAGAAAGGGCAGACTGGAGAGAAGGAGAAGCTGAGTTGAGGCCACTCCACCATCCACATACACCGAGGAAGATGAGGGAGAGAAATTAAAGATTAAATAGGTTCTTTTAAGTTACATACCAGAAACACCATTTTATATAACATACCAAATAGACATTTTTATTAAATCCCCAAAATACGCTGGTTGAAATACAAGTTCATATCACACTGAAAGAATTTTGATCAATCATGATTCCCTGCTGTGATTGTTCAACTGGGAAAACAACTTTTTCCACAGGAAGGCAAGTAAATTTGATTGGAAGGAATCATACATGCTTACATCAAATGTATGCAGTATTATCATTTGAAATAATTGCTTTTTGTCTTCAGGGTGATGCAATCATATACTTTGATTATTGATGATGTTGTCCTGCACGTGGCTTCTATTGCACTTCTGTCCGTCCTGGGAGAGGGATCCCTCACATGTGGCTCTCTGTGAGGTTTCTACATATTTTTACCCTGTTAAAAGGGTTTTTTGTAGTTTTTCCTTACTCTTGCTGAGGGTTAAGGACAGAGGATGTCACACCCTGTTAAAGCCCTATGAGATGAATTGTAATTTGTGAATATGGGCTATACAAATAAAATTTGATTGATTGATTGATATACTTTTTCAGTGGACATTGCTGGTCTCGTTGAAAACCTCGTACGCTGTAGGTTGGTTCATTATATGTGAGGATCTCAAGACTGCGGCTCTGGGAATGTCACAACAAGCTTTTGTTAGCATGCCTGAACATCGCACAAAAGTCTTAGGCCGGTGAGTATTAAATGGAAGTAATTACCCACTGCTTGCAATATGGTTCCCATATATTTACTTTAATATAGTGTTTGACACTTATGTCTTTTTCTAGCAGATTGTGGAGATATGTGGGGATACCATGCTAAATGCATTACTGGAATAGACTCATGCCAGATTTGAAGTTGAGGGGCTATTTCAGGTGCAGCATTCAGTGTCCTGCGTGCAAACCCCACAAGTTGGCTTTTGCAGTGGATGGGATCTGTAAAATATATGGCTTTAAGAGCCAACGCGCCTGTCGCCTGTCTCACGAAAATTGCCGTCATTGGTTTCAGAAAAGAGCGATGATGTATCGGTCAGGCAGCGTCAGCACGAGACTCCGCCAACTAGTCTGTAAGCAAAGTAGATGAAGGCGTTGAGGTTGCCGTCTGCCATCATTGTTAATTTTGTTTTGACAGACTGTGCAAAGGACCTTGAGAACATCACCACTCTACAGGAAGACACAGTCCAGTCATGGGTGTCAGAAGTTCAGTAGTGGACGACAGGTACTGTGGAAAAAATGTGTGTCATTGTTGCACAATGTACGTTGACTCTGTTTACACAAGGTCAACACAAAAAGGTTTGATTGTAAACTGATATTGGTACGAATTCATGTTATTCTCCTCTTCACAAGGAAAAAACAATCCAAATTACCTGCTGAACGCCATTGATGGACGCTTCTGCTGCTTCGTCAGATTTATTTGTGAAACATTCTGTGACCAAATGTTTAGATAACTTTTTGTAGATTGTAAAAATAGATAACCCATTTATTAAAAAAAAACTACACTAGAATTACCGCACTGCGTTGTATGACTCTGCTAACCAGTGAAGTGTACGTCTACATATTTCTACATATTTTCTCTCGTATAAATGACACTGTGTCTCTTGACAACTGAAACCATAAGGTGAGGTCAGTGTGGCCTTGACCAAAATATATTTGGTTTCACATGGCATAAGCAGAGACATCAACTCAGGAAAAATATTTCTGTAGAAAAGAAAGCCCTGTACGTGTGTATGTATACATATGCACTAGACGTTTTGTTTTTTATCATATATTCTCAGGAAGGACTGATGCATGTACTGAGACGGGACGTGAGGGCCTACTCTGCGTGCTCAGAGTTCAAGCCCAGCAGGCTGCAGCGGGCCTGACATATTCTGGAACAGCAGCACAGTCTTTGGATGACTCCTCTGAAGATGAAAACATGGCGAGGTACTTCTCCACTGATGAAGAACTGTGAGGGCTGTGATTAGCTACACTCTCTTGCTACAAGGCTACTCTTGCTACTCCCTGGCAGCCTTAGGAAGGCATTAGCTTGCTGTTGGGTAGCTGTTAGCTTCAGCATTTTTAGTTTTTAGCGGCCTGTCTGACGTTTATGTTTTTAAAAAAAAATCCGAGGGAACCATCTTCATAATTTAACACTATGGTTTGTTTGTGTTTCCTTCAGTTCTTCTCAAGAGAAGAGGTACAGGTGTGCCTCAGCTCAACAGTCCCTCCTGCAGCCTCCGCTCCTGATGCTCCATCACACCAAGGTGCAGATCTGGATTGACAGACCTTTCTCCAGAGCTGCCCCCTCCCTCTGGAACCCCCCTCTCCAAAACACATTTTGTGGCGTTTTTAAAGTCTTATTTGCATGAGAATTGTTAATCATAACATTTCCAGCGGATGCCTTAATGTAATGTTTGTGCACAATAAATGACATTGATCATAACGTATTTCCTTGCACTTCTACACCATGATATTGGCAGATTAGATGCTGATTACATTAAAGCACTGAATGCTCTGCTTTAAGCAACATAAACACACAATGATCCAATGGATCTGAAGTAGAATGGGCCCATTACATTCTGTAGAGAATGCCTCAGTTATGGAAGTCAGAAAATAACTTTCTTTATCTGAGGTTCCAGTCATTTATATTCACAGCAAAGCACACATGTCTGGTTGTATAGGGACACCCATATCATATTGTTTAAGAGGAGGAGAAAAAAACATCATCCTGTTGCGCACTTCATCCTGCGGTGCGGTGCACATCATCACCACAAATCAGCGTGTGGCGCACTCATCCTGCGGCGCATATCATCATCACCGCACATCATCCTGCAGCACACATCATCCTGGGATGCACATCATCCTGCAGCGCACATCATGGTGTGGCGCACTTCATCGTGTGGCTCACTTCATTGTGTGGCGCACTTCATCCTGCGGCGCATATCATCATCACCGCACATCATCGTACGGCGCACCTCATCATGTGTCGCACATCATCCTGCCGCGCACATCATCCAATATCTTCACTGTCACTGGAAAACTTGAGTCAATAGGTTCAGTCTCTTCATAGATGCAGAGAGCACATCGTGATGCATCTAAGAATCAAGACATTCCCACATCTCTCATGTGGATCGTGGTGAAACTGAACCCTTTCAGGGCCCTGAAAACTAAACCAAACTAAAGAAGGAAAAAAAATTAACTTGCTCTGCCAGAGTGTCTCTTTTGAATAATTTTGCTGGTCCTTAGACCGGATAAAGGAGGAGGGCTGGACGTAGAGCTAGCAGTTCCACCCCCCATAACAGCCTTTTGACAGTGCTCGTGCCGCCCCCCACGTGACATGAGAAGTGTTGCCCCAGGCGGCTGCCCGGTTCGTCCGTTCCCAATACCGACACTGCCTAAACGCAATATTCACAGTCCACTTGGAAACATTAGTACGTGGATCTGTCTCCAAATCCGCCCTCCACACGCCCACCGTCAACCATGAATGGTCAATACAAAGCACGGCACGAACATTAAGTGATGCCGCTGACCAATGGGTTCCCACCGTGAGGCCTGACGGAGGCACTGCATCAAGCGATGTGAATAGAAAGTGAAGTTTCTGACACTGACATCGAGGTGTTTGTTAGTGAGGTGGAGGTGAAGAGCGATTTTATGGAACCGCAGTGATCTCACTAATAAAGAAAATACACTGACACTCTGCCGCTGAAGTGGATAACACAATGTGTGAGATCAGAAATTGCTGAACCCTCTCTTCCACCTCGTTCCTCCATTTGCATGCACACATCACGCAGAACCCAGCACCTCTATCACGATAGTATTTATTGGTTAAGAGAATCGGACCTATTCCCTCACATCAGTGGATCCTTACCTCCACTGGGAGATTATTTGGAAAGTGTCTTCATTTCTAAAGTGATCTCCTGTGCGCTCTGTGCTCCGTGCGCTCCGTGTGCTCTGTGGCAAGGGCACGTTCACTGCAGTGAAAAGAAGTACTGAAGATATTATAGAAGATATTATTAAAAACTATTAATGACTCGGCTCTGTAACTCCACTGTTAAATAGAATATGAACGTAATTTGCTGTAAGTTGTTTTTATATATTAATAAATTAAAAGACCTGTCGCGCGAGCAAAACTAAGATGTTGGTTTTAATGTAAATTATGAAGTGGATCAATAAGCTGACTTCAGTTCACCACCTCACGTCTGCATCGCCACTTTCCCGTCTCCAAAACGTCCGTACGCATGGCTCAGAGTTTTTTTTATAAATACGGAGATTTACCCGTCAAGTTCGTTTTTATAAATCCCAACTTTGGCGTGAGCAGTGGCGTACGCACGTTTCAGGCCCCGTTTTGTGCGTGTCTCTTGCCCCAGTGATTCCAAGAACCTGTGCTGTCGCACGTAGTTAATATTCCTGGAGGTGAAACTCCCCAGGTGGCGTTGTGGCAACTATCAATATCCCCGCTTTCCCTCACGCTACACAAAGAATGGATTGAGAGAGAGAACGTGGTGAAGGAGGAAGATAAAATGGAGATGTATGTTGGAGAAGGAGAGAGCAAGGTGAGACTGACAAATGTTAAAACCAGAGTGATGTATAAATGTAGGAGAGGAAAAGAGAGGAGGAGACCGGCTGCAGGAAAAGTGTGGAACAGAGTCATGAATGGAATGTATGTGGAGAACATGTGGGAGAATCTGAGAGTGAAATGGAACAGTATTGAATGTGAACACTTTGATTCTATGTTAAGACACAACAGAATTTACAACAACATGATTGTGGAGGTGAGGGGGGGCGGGGAGAGCACCCTCATCTGCACCACATAGGATCAATCAGCGCAGGTGAGAGCTGTTAGCTGATTGGTCCTCACACTTAAGAGGCAGCGTCTGAGCTGCTTCACGGAGACTCGAGATACCTGAGGAGAGCAGCAGGAAGCTGGAAAGCTAATTACTTTGTGGGTGTGATTTAAGTATTTGTTTGTGCACGTGTGTGGTGAGAATAAAGATGTTGGAGAGACCCGTGGCAAACACCACTGCCACAATGATAATAAGCTAATTTGATTCAAATGTTGGAAAGGAATGTGATGTATGTAGTATGGAAGTGGAAGCAGTCATGCATGAATTTTTTCAATGCTGTGAATTAAGAGTATTTCATGAAAATGAAAGATCTAATAAACAGATATTGTGGGGTGTATTTGGTGGAGAGCATGGAATGGAGATGGAATGGAGAAAGCTATGGCTATTTGGGATGATGGCAGAGGGGGAAAAGGCAATGTCAATCTTTTAAATGATGTTCCGAATCATGCGAGATGTGCAGTCAAAGTAAGAAGGAATTTAGCCCATTATGACGGAAAAAAATATGTTTGAGTTTTTTTGTTTTTTGTTTGAATGTATGCTTTAAAATTTGTATATAAAATATAATGTAATTTTGATAATAAAACAAAAACAAAAACAAAAAACTGGAATCATTCGCTTACAGCCATACCAACCTGAACGCACCACGGAGTGAACGTCATTGAACCGCGATCTTAACACGGAAGCAGAGCAACACGCGTGACTGCTACGCATCTTTTGTTTCCAAGTTCCTTCTTATTCTTATGTGTACATCCAACCGGACATTAACGTTGTGATTGACTTGTTTATATTCTGCGTGTCCCCCCCATGGTAATAACGCACTGTACGTGGGTCTCTGTGCCTGTTCTGTTGTGTACCCGTTTAAACTTCGCAATAGAGTGCAGCAAGCGAAGCAAAAGATGTGGTCTATGTCGGAACCTGATGGAGGAATTTAGGTGTAACAGAAGCGACGCGGGGGAAGAGAAGAGTGAAGAGGGGCAGGAGCGGAAGCAGGGAGGAGAGAGACATGAAAAGTTTGGAGGAGGGAGTCGTGGCTGCCATGGTAATTACGGGAGAGGTGCTGCGGGACGACAGAAAGGGAAAGAAATGGAAAGGAACAACGGAGGAGACTGCGAAGGCGGACACAGGCATGCAGAGAGGAGAGCGGGCACCGAATGGTATAGAATACAAGATCACAACTCTTAGTGATCACAAAGTGTTAAAATTCACAGTAGGGCAGGAAACAAAAATATGAAGGGGGGTGGTGTATGGATGGGGAGTTGCTTAAAGACGAAGGGATTTGTGAATGGAAGCTCATTCATTGAAGTGGAAGATGATAAGATCACATTGAACTTTGAATAAGATTCTGTGTGATGATTCTGTGTGTTGTTGTGTTTGGTGTTCTCTCTCTCTCCCCCTCCCCTTTCTGTTCTTTCCCGGCAGGTCTTGTGTTTGTCAGGGGGTGTGGCTGGTTTCTCCTCTGCAGCACACCTGCCCTCACTCACTCATCAACCTCTCCATAAAAGCCTGGTCATGACTCCATTACTCTGCCAGATAATTCCGTCTTGTTTGGTAGTGCACGCGCATATGATTCTCTCGGCTCTCTTGTCATTTTATTTTGAAAATTACTAATCCGTGTTTTTCCCTCCGTGTAACCCAGACCTCCCGTGTGTCTTGCTGCTCGTCCTCGTCTTTGTTTTCCCGTGCCGTGTCCTCCTGTTTCTGTGTTCCTGTCTTCCCAGGACTTTGTTAAGATCTGACCACCAGTGTCTGCCTTGGGGTCCAACCTAAAATCAATCCATAACTCTTTGAATGTAATTAATCACTTCAATTGCGAAAATAGATACATTTATACATATAGAAATACAAATGTAAACATGCTTGCAATTATTTTTATTTTCTTTGGTTTATTACCTCTGTTTTGATAGTGTTTTTGGTTTTAGCTGTTTCATGTTGTTTTGTGTTAGTTTTTTTACTGTTTGGTTTGAAGGTGTTTTTTTTTTCAATCTCTGACTATAATTTAAGCTTGTGTAAATTCATGCAATGATTTTTGATAACAAAGAAAGGATAAAAAAAAACACTCGGTAGCAGAGGGTCACAGCCGAGGTGAATAGCGCCACTGAGTAGGGGGCGGGCTTGAACCCGGCAGGGCTCGCATTGCTGCCAGTCAGACTGAGTCAGAACTGATCAGTGTAACGTGTAACGTGTAGTAAGATCTGTTGGTGATGTTCCATCCCGGTTTGGTACAAACTCCCGAATTCTCTACCTCCTGTGGAGACACCTTTGTTTCAAATTCAATCATTATAGTCTCCGTCTCCTTTCTCTGTGCTTCCCCTGTCAGTATCTCAGCACGTGTCACCATGTACGAGATGAAGTGAACTCAGTCTGTTGTCACAATCCTTTTCCCGCTCCTCTCCTCTGCAGCAGAAGGAGCAGACACCCACCCGCGGCTTTTAGACCCGCTCCGTCTTCCTCTATCTGACGCGTCGATGATGAGATGAAACAACTAAACTAAAACGTCTTCTTTAACAAATGTTCACTGCTATTAACCCTTTAAAAGTATGAATTAGATATAGGTGATGAAGTATCTGCTTAACCTCTGATATTACAATGTTGAAGCCACAGTTTGTGATTGAACCGTTTACCTGAACGGTGAGTAGATTTTCTCCCATGTATTTTCAACCCTATCTTCATAAACACTTAGGTTTAGACATTGTATAGACATCATACATCAGAGACTTTATTTCTAACCAACCTCTAATCTCAGATTCCTGTGTTCTGCTGCTTCTTCTGAATCAAGAGGAACAAGAGCTGTTTGTGGGACTCGTCTCCAAGAGGACAGGAAGAAACATTCAGAAGAAATGTCTCAATCAACCTTATAGACTTTGAGTGGAGTTTCATATAGGTTAGTGAGAGCTCTCTCCCTAGGTCATTTGTCAATTTGTCTCTTTAATTTTGTACATGTAATCATATTATTTTTCTCCTGTCCACTAAATATGAATCAATTCATTTCCAAATATGGGTATGCTTCCTTTCCATGTACACAAAAGGGAACATGCTCCCTTGTCCAAGGGCACGTAATCCAATGTAGGACTTGATCTCTTAATTTTGCTTTATTTCTCTCTGTTAGAAATTAGGATCAGTTATTGGATGTATTTACTTCATGAATGTCACTTGTTGATCTTCCATGTAATCAAGTTGCAGAGCTTGTGTTGTAGAATTAACAGTTTAAATAGATTCGTCTGATAGAGGCACTCTTGTTTGACCAGGACCATTCAAAATGAATAAAGAAAGGAATATTTCATTTTGTTTTTAATTATCACGTGTTATAGATTCTCTTTGTGGGATTAATGTTTTGTCCTGATACTTGCATCATTTCTCCAAGTGTTTTACAAGGTTCATTTGTTTTATCAAATGTAATGAACAGACTGATAACTGCCATGTTCTGAAATCTACATCAGTAATGGACAACTTTGTTTCTATCAACAAAGACCAGCAAGTATTTCAGTTGCTGCATTTCATTTACCGTAATCATTCACTATACGTTTTTCAGAATATCACATCAACACAGGGAACCAAGGTTTTGGTAAAGAGGAGTTTAATTTATAGGAACTGACTCATCATGCTGCTATTACATTAGATTAAATTGTACAGTATTTGGGATTATGTTGAATTTCATTTCAAACAATAATAAACAGACAAGTTATTTTACTTGACAATTGTTGATTGACTGCAGTCTGTCAGCGCAGGACATCAGCTCCTGTGGGAACACGCGAGCAAAGCGATGATGGAAGCGACACTGATGGGATCGGACCCAGAATATCCCCGTGGTTAACTCTTTAGCTTCAGGGGGTGCGAACTGCAAACCAGCTAACACAAAACATCGGAAGGGAACAACCTAAACTTAACTACTGAAATTAAAGGATCCAAACAGCATGTTCGTAACCCGACTCCTCATCCAGAAACAGGAGAAAACATGGGTTCAACTCAAATGATACCCACCCCCCTAACCGGGCTGCGACATCAACAACAGATCTTAAGACAACTTTACAAGGAACAGTTCTGACTGGCAGCAATGATCGCTGTGTTCACAACAGACGCGGAAGCGCCGGAAGCGCACGAAGCGCAGCCCAGCGCGACTCTCTGGTCCGCAGCAGCCTGGCTCTTCACACCGAGCGCGCATTCCTCTGCGCCTGTCAGCCCGTGATTCTGCTTTCTCCGCTGGATGTTGTTTGCTCCATTCGATGGTAGATGATGATGGTCTTCATAGCCCCCCCTTTTATGCATCCCCGAAGGGAGTGTGAACATGGTCGAGTGTGTTCGCACCCCGCGTAGGACAGCTGATGTGCTGATGGTATCTCTGCAGGACTTTCCTCATCTTGGCGTTGTTAAAATCACCGGCCACCATACACGCAGCCCGTGATGTCTCTGTCCTGTCAATAACCGCATGCAGCTCTTCCAGGGCCTGATGTCGGCATGTGGCGGAATGTGCACCGCTGTTATAACGACCGATGTAAAGTCCCTCGGGATATAATAAGGTCGGCATCTGATCATGAGCTGCTACCGGTCCGGAGAACAGCCCGAAGAAATAATCTCCACATCCGAGCACCACACATTGTTCTCCATGCAGCAGACACCTCCTCCCTTGCTCTTCCCAGAGTTTGTTGTCCGGTCCTGGCGCTGAATGGAGACCCCCTCGGGAACCATGCTGGAGTCCGGGATCGAGGAGTCGAGCCAAGTCTCCGTGAAAACCATCACGTTACAAAAAGTCAGGCCAAATAATCTAAATTAAATCTAAATGTGGGAAAAACAGTGACCTTAAATATTCTGCTGGATGCTCCCCTTTAATTCATTAAAATAGGGCAGGGACCCACGCCGTTTTGTCCTGACGACAATTAAAGTATTATTCGCAGGGCCGGTCTTTCCTACAGGCGACATAGGCGGTTGCCTAGGGCGCCACTCAGAGGGGGGCGCCAAAAACTGCGCCGAGCAAAAAATAAGATGAAATAAAATAAAAATTGTTTTGCTAGGCAGAGTTTTTTGTGCCCCCTTCTCTATGTGGTATAGCCAAAAATATTGTATTTAATTACTCTGACAGTAATTTAAGTAGTTTCATTAGAGAAATCAGTAAATGACAGCAGCACTCAGGTGGAACGTTTGGCACGGGAGCAGTTGCACCCTGTACTGTCAGATGCAGTCTGGATGAGGAACTGAATGCTCCGTGTCGTTCCTGCTGCTGCTTCCATCCTGTATTCTACAGGTTAGTAGTGGGTGAGAGTCACCTACGTTAGCTCATAAAGCCTCGCTTGATCACTACGGGTGTCATTGAGACGTGTTGACTGGTAAAAACTTAGAAACTCCGCTGGGCAGTGAGGAGAGACACTCGCGCACTAGGTGGGCGGGGCTACATTCGCCTGTATAGGTGTTTATTTTACCTGCACGTCGTCTTGCAGGCGGGTCGCGATAGTATATTGTTTACTTTACAGTGTGTAGTTCAGCTCCGACACACACAGACTCTGTAATTCATGTATTGTTATTGTGCCTTATAAAGACCAGTTATAAGCTAATGTTCAATAGGTCTATATTGTAAATGTTTATATTTCTTTATGAGTGATGATGTAAATTAAGATGTTTGGAGGAAAGAGACACCATAATAATTGAATGTATGTTTTATGCAGTTTAAAATGCAGTTACACTCAAAGAAATGCTTGTACTTGAAATTGTGTTTAATTTGAATAAGATGCAGTCTGGATGTGGAACTGAATGCTCCGTGTCGTTACTGCTGCTGCATTCATGCTGTATTCTACAGATATACTTTGTTGCTGTGGTATCAATTTTGGGACCCATAACCTATATCTCCAACCAATATTTTGACATTAAAAAAATGAATCTATCATTAGGGTAAAATGAGGCAAAAATTGAGGTACGAACCTCCTTGGTGTTGTCAGAACATGCTAGCACATTGAGGCGTATGGTTAGTGTGTGTGTGTCCAAGCAACTTCGACGAAGAAAGAAATAATTTTATAATAAGCTTTCGTGTGTGTGTGGGGGGGGGGGGCGCCAGGAGTGAAGCTTGCCTAGAGCGCCAAATGTGCTAGGGCCGGCCCTGGGTATCAGCGTCGGCATAAATGCGCGCTGTAATCTTCAGTCATACGAATAATCAGGGCCGGCCCTAGCACATTTGGCGCTCAATGTGCTAGCATGTTCTGACAACACCAAGGAGGTTCGTACCTCAATTTTTGCCTCATTTTACCCTAATGTTAGATACATTTTTTTAATGTCAAAGTATTGGTTGGAGATATATGTTATGGGTCCCAAAATTGATACCACAGCAACAAAGTAAATCTGTAGAATACAGCATGAATGCAGCGGCAGTAACGACACGGAGCATTCAGTTCCACATCCAGACTGCATCTTATTCAAATTAAACACAATTTCAAGTACAAGCATTTCTTTGAGTGTAACTGCATTTTTAAGTGCATAACACATACATTCAATTATTATGGTGTCTCTTTCCTCCAAACATCTTAATATACATCATCACTCATAAAGAAATATAAACATTTACAATATAGACCTATTGAACATTAGCTTATAACTGGTCTTTATAAGGCACAATAACAATACATGAATTACAGAGTCTGTGTGTGTCGGAGCTGAACTACACACTGTAAATAAACAATATACTATCGCGACCGCCTGCAAGACGACGTGCAGGTAAAATAAACACCTATACAGGCGAATGTAGCCCCGCCCACCTACCGCGCGAGCGTCTCCCCTCACTGCCCTGCAGAGTTTCTAAGTTTTACCAGTCAACACGTCTCAATGACACCCGTGGTGATCAAGCGAGGCTTTAGGAGCTAACGTAGGTGACGCTCACCCACTACTAACCTGTAGAATACAGGATGGAAGCAGCAGCAGGAACGACACGGAGCATTCACTTCCTCATCCAGACTGCACCTGACAGTACGGGGTGCAACTGCTCCAGCGCCAAACGTTCCACATGAGTGCTGCTGTGATTCACTGATTTCTCTAATGAAAATACTTAAATTACTGTCAGAGTAATTAAATACAATATTTTTGGCCATACCACATAGAGAAGGGGGCGCCTAAAACTCTGCCTAGCAAAAAAAAAAAATATTTTATTTTATTTTATTTTTTGCTCTGCGCAGTTTTTTGCGCCCCCCTCTGAATGGCGCCCTAGGCAACCGCCTATGTGGCCTGTAGGAAAGACCGGCCCTGCACACAGAACCGGCAGTGGAGAGAGAGAGAGGGTGAGAGGGAGCGCAACGGTGTCCCTAAATAGACGTCGCCAAATCCCCGCAGCCTATAGGAATCACTGTCCTGTAAGATAAATAAAATATCAGCACAACGGGAAAAATAACACTGCTAAAACTATAAAACTGTATTAAGAATTTACCCCGTTAGATATATGCTCCGTTCAATGGAGGGGTTCGGGGCGAATGATGATGATCTTCATAGCATTTAATCATGTGAGAGGAAACACTCGGGGAAATTGAAACTCCAGGAGAACAGCAGGGAACTCTAAAGTACGGGACACATATTTATCCTTTACATATAAAATGTCATTAAAATAGTATGCATGGCGCACATAAATAAAAAAAATATTAAATTAAATCAAATGAATAAAAAAACTGTGTGCGCGCATCCTGCGGCTGCCGCACATCCTAAATAAAAAAATTAAATTAAAAAAAATGTATATAAAAACCTCTCCTGGAACCGTCACCTTATCGTGGTGGAGAGGTTTGCATGTCCCTATGAACCTGAGGGCTGTGTTGTCTGGAGCCTTGTGCTCCTGGTAGGGTCTCTCATGGCAGAGTGGTCTAAGGTGAGGGGCCAGACTAAGAATGGTTCAAACCTCAATGAATAACGGAAAAAGAGGAGATGTGACCCGGCCCGGAGGAAGCCCGGGGCCCCCGTCTGGAGCTAGGCCCAGACGGGGGCCTGGTGGCCGGGTTTGCCACGGAGCCCGGTCGGGCATAGCCCGAACAAACTACGTGGCACCCCCCCTCTCTTCATCCCATGGGCCCACCACCTGTGGGAAGACCCGTTGGGGTTGGGTGCGCAGCCACATGGGTGGCAGCGAAGGTCAGGGGTCTCGACGGACCAGACCCGGGCGGCAGAAGCTGGCCCTGGGGACGTGGAACGTCACCTCGCTGTGGGGAAAGGAACCGGAGCTTGTGAGGGAGGTGGAGCGCTATCAGTTAGATCTGGTGGGGCTTACCTCCACGCACAGTCTCAGCTCCGGTAGCGTACTCCTGGATAAGGGTTGGACTCTATTCTTCTCCGAAGTTGCCGAGGGCGTGAGGCGCCGGGCGGGTGTGGGGATACTCATAAATCCCCGGCTGAGCGCCGCGGTGTTGGAGTTTATCCCGGTAGACGAGAGGGTCGCCTTCCTGCGCCTAAGGGTTGTAGAGGGGAAAACTCTGACTGTTGTTTGTGCGTATGCACCAAACAGCAGCTCAGAGTACTCGGCCTTCTTGGAGACCCTGAATGGAGTCCTGTATGGGGCTCCAGTAGGGGACTCCGTAGTTCTGCTGGGTGACTTCAACGCCCACGTGGGCAACGATGGAGACACCTGGAGAGGCGTGGTGGGGAGGAACGGCCTCCCTGATCTAAACCCGAGCGGTCGTTTGTTATTGGACTTCTGTGCTAGTCATGGATTATCCATAACAAACACCATGTTCGAACATAAGGGTGCTCATAAGTGTACCTGGTACCAGAGTACCCTAGGCCGAAGATCAATGATCGATTTTGTGATTGTGTCATCTGATCTGAGGCCGCATGTTTTGGACACTCGGGTAAAGAGAGGGGCGGAACTGTCAACCGACCACCATCTGGTTGTGAGTTGGATCAGGGAATGGGGGAAATTTCCGGATAGACCTGGTAAGCCCAAACGAGTAGTGCGGGTGAACTGGGAACGTCTGGAGGAGGCCCCCGTCCTAGGTATCTTCAACTCACACCTCCGGCGGAGTTTTTCTGGCATTCCTGTGGAGGTTGGGGGCATTGAGCCAGGAAGGGCGGTGTTCAAAGCCTCCATTGCTGAAGCTGCGGTGGCTAGCTGTGGCCTCAGGGTCTTAGGCTCCTCAAGGGGCGGTAACCCTCGGACACCGTGGTGGACACCGGTGGTCAGGGCAGCCGTCCGATTGAAGAAGGAGGCCTTCCGGGATATGATATCCTGGAGGACTCCGGACTCGGTTGCAGGGTACTGACAGGCCCGAAGGGCTGCAGCTGCTGCCGTGTCGGAGGCTAAGCAGCGGGTGTGGGAGAAGTTCGGAGAGGCCATTGGAGAAGGACTTTCGGTCGGCACCAAAGTGTTTCTGGAAGACTATCCGGCACCTCAGGAGGGGGAAACGGGGAACCATCCAAGCTGTGTACAGTAAGGATGGGACTCTGTTGACCTCAACTGAGGAGGTCGTCGGACATTGGAAGGAACACTTTTAGGAACTCCTGAATCCGAATAACACGCCCTCTATGTTGGAGGCAGAGCTCGAGGTTGATGGTGTTTCGTCGTCAATTTCCCTGGTGGAGGTCACTGAGGTAGTCAAACATCTCCGCAGTGGCAAAGCCCCAGGGATTGATGAGATCCATACAGAAATGCTGAAGGCTCTGGGTGTTGAGGGGCTGTCATGGTTGACACGCCTATTCAACATCGCGTGGGAGTCGGGTACAGTGCCAAAGGAGTGGCAAACCGGGCTGGTGGTTCCCCTGTTCAAAAAGGGGGACCAGAGAGTGTGTACCAATTACCGGGGTATCACACTTCTTAGCCTCCCTGGTAAAGTCTACTCCAAGGTGCTGGAAAGGAGGGTTCGGCCGATCGTTGAACCTCAGATTGAAGAGGAACAATGCGGTTTTCGCCCCGGATGTGGAACTACGGACCAGCTCTTCACTCTCGCAAGGATCCTGGAGGGGGCCTGGGAGTATGCCCATCCGGTCCACTTGTGTTTTGTGGATCTGGAGAAGGCGTATGACCGGATCCCCCGGGAGAAACTGTGGGAGGTGCTGCGGGAGTATGGGGTAAGGGGGTCTCTCCTCAGGGCCATCCAATCTCTGTACTCCCAAAGCGAGAGCTGTGTTCGGGTCCTTGGCAGCCAGTCAGTTTCGTTCTCAATGGGTGCTGGTCACCGCCAGGGCTGCGCCTTGTCCCCATTCCTGTTTGTGATATACATGGACAGGATATCGAGGCGTAGTCGTGGTGGGGAGGGGTTGCAGTGCGGTGGTCTGAGGATCTCGTCACTGCTTTTTGCGGATGATGTGGTTTTTACCTAACACAAAGAGTGAGACATTTCTAGGCATTTTTCAGAACTCAGGGTTGGGCTTTAGAGTGGGTCCCCGGGCTTGGCTGGTGCTGGAGAATGTTTTCTACCATGTATTGTATTTTTCCCTAACAAAACATTTGGGACATGTCTTGGCATTCTTGCTATAATGAAAAGTGCCTACAAGTGTCCCATGACATTTTTTTACATAACACAAAGAGTGACACATTTCTAGGCATTTTTCAGCATTCAAGGTGGGGCTTTAGAGTGGGTCCCAGGGCTTCGCTGGTGTTGGAGAATTTTTTCTACCATGTATTGTATTTTTCCCTAACAAAACATTTGGGACATTCCTAGGCATTCTTGCTACAATGTAAAGTGCCTACAAGTGTTCCATGTATTTTTTTTTTTTACCTAACACAAAGAGTGAGACATTTCTAGGCATTTATCAGCACTAAAGGTGTGGATTTAGAGTGGGTCTTAGGGCTTGGCTGGTGTTGGAGAATTTTTTCTACCATGTATTGTATTTTTCCCTAACAAAACATTTGGGACATTTCTAGGCATTCTTACTATAATGTAAAGTGCTTACAAGCGTCCCATGATAATTTTTGTTTGGTTTTTACCTAAAACAAAGAGTGAGACATTTCTAGACATTTTTCAGCACTCAGGACTGGGCTTTAGAGTGTTTCCTCAGGCTTGGCTGGTGCTGGAGATTTTTTTCTCCCATGTATTTCATTTTTCCCTAACAAAACATTTCGGACATTTCTAGGCATTCTTGCTATAATGTAAAGTGCCTACAAGTGTCCCATGTAATTTTTTACCTAACACAAAGAGTGAGACATTTCTAGGCATTTCTCAAAAACTCAATGTTGGGCTTTAGAGTGGGTCCATGGGCGTGGCTGGTAATGGAGAATTTTTTCTCCCATGTATTTAATTTTTCCGTAACAAAACATTTGGGACATTTCTAGGCATTCTTGCTATAATGTAAAGTGCCTACAAGTGTCCCATGTATTTTTTTTACCTAACACAAAGAGTGAGACATTTCTAGGCATTTCTCAGCACTCAGGGTGGGGCTTTACAGTGGGTCCCTGGGCGTTGCTGGTGCTGGAGAATTTTTTCTCCGATGTATTTCATTTTTCCCTAACAAAACATTTGGTACATCTCTAGGCATTCTTACTATATTGTAAAGTGCCTACAAGTGTCCCATATATTATAATTTTTTTACCTATAACAAAGAGTGAGACATTTCTAGGCTTTTTTCAGCCCTCAGGGTTGGGCTTTAGAGTGGCTCCCCAGGCTTGGCTGGTGCTGGAGATTTTTTTCTCCCGTGTATTTCATTTTTCCCTAACAAAACATTTGGGACATTTCTAGGCATTCTTGCTACAATGTAAAGTGCCTACAAGTGTCCCATGTCATTGTTTTATCTGACACAAAGAGTGAGACATTTGTAGGCATTTTTCAGCACTCAGGGTGGGGCTTTAGAGTGGCTCCCAAGGCTTGGCTGGTGCTGGAGAATTTTTTCTCCTATGTATTGTAATTTTCCCTAACAAAACATTTGGGACATTTCTAGGCATTCTTGCTACAATGTAAAGTGCCTACAACTGTCCCATGTCATTTTTTTACATAACACAAAGAGTAAGACATTTCTAGGCATTTTTCAGCACTCAGGGTGGGGCTTTAGAGTGGCTCCCAAGGCTTGGTTGGTGCTGGAGATTTTTTTCCCCCATGTATTTCATTTTTCCCTAACAAAACATTTGGGACATTTCTAGGCATTCTTGCTATAATGTAAAGTGCCTATGAGTGTCCCATGTCATTTTTTTACCTAACACAAAGCTTGAGACATTTCTAGGCATTTATCAGCACTCAAGGCAGGGCTTTAGAGTGGGTCCCCGGGCTTGGCTTGTGCTGGAGAATTATTTCTACCATGTATTGTATTTTTCCTTAACAAAACATTTGGGACATTTCTAGACAATCTTGCTATAATGCAAAGTGCCTACAAGTGTCCCATGTCATTTTTTTTATCTAACACAAAGAGTGAGACATTTCTAGGCATTTTTCAGCACTCAATGTTGGGCTTTAGAGTGGCTCCCCAGGCTTGACTGGTGCTGGAACATTTTTTCTCCCATGTATTTCATTTTTCCCAAACAAAACATTTCAGACATTTCTAGGCATTCTTTCTATAATGTAAAGTGCCTACAAGTGTCCCATGTCATTTTTTTACCTAACTCAAAGAGTGAGACATTTCTAGGCATTTCTCAGCACTCAGGGTGGGGCTTTAGAGTGGGTCCCTGGGCGTGGCGGCTGCTGGAGAATTGTTTCTCCCATGTATTTAATTTTTACCTAACAAAACATTTGGGACATTTCTAGGCATTCTTGCTATAATGTAAAGTGCCTACAAGTGTCCCATGTCATTTTTTTACCTAACCCAAAGAGTGACACATTTCTAGGCATTTTTCAGCACTCAGGGTTGGGCTTTAGAGTGTGTCCTCAGGCTTGGCTGTTGCTGGAGATTTTTTTCTCCCATTTTTTTCATTTTTCCCTAACAAAACATTTGGGACATTTCTAGGCATTCTTGGTATAATGTAAAGTGCCTACAAGTGTCCCAAGTATTTTTATCTTTTTTACCTAACACAAAGAGTGAGACATTTCTAGGCATTTTTCAGCACTCAAGGTGGGGCTTTAGAGTGGGTCCCTGGGATTGGCTGGTGGTGGAGATTTTTTTTCTACCATGTTTTGTATTTTTCCCTAACAAAACATTTGGGACATTTCTAGGCATTCTTGCTTTAATGTAAAGTGCCTACAAGTGTCCCATGTCATTTTTTTACCTAACACAAAGTGTGAGACATTTCTAGGCATTTCTCAGCATTCAAGGTGGGGCTTTAGAGTGGCTCCCCAGGCTTGGCTGGTGCTGGCGATTTTTTTCTACCATGTTTTGTATTTTCCCTAACAAAACATTTGGGACATTTCTAGGCATTCTTGCTATAATGTAAAGTGCCTACAAGTGTCCCATATATTTTTTTTTTTTACCTAACACATAAAGTGAGACATTTCTAGGCATATTTCAGCACTCAAGGTGGGGCTTTAGAGTGGGTCCCTGGGCTTGGCTGGTGCTGGAGATTTTTTTTCTACCATGTTTTGTATTTTTCCCTAACAAAACATTTGGGACATTTCTAGGCATTCTTGCTATAATGTAAAGTGCCTACAAGTGTCCCATGTCATTTTTTTTACCTAACACAAAGAGTGAGACATTTCTAGGCATTTCTCAGCACTCAGGGTGGGGCTTTACAGTGGGTCCCTGGGCGTGGCTGGTGCTGGCGATTTTTTTCTACCATGTTTTGTATTTTTCCCTAACAAAACATTTGGGACATTTCTAGGCATTCTTGCTATAATGTAAAGTGCCTACAAGTGTCCCATGTAATTTTTTTACCTAACACAAAGAGTGAGACATTTATAGGCATTTTTCAGCACTCAGGGTTGGGCTTTAGAGTGTTTCCTCAGACTTGGCTGGTGCTGGAGATTTATTTCTACCATGTTTTGTATTTTTCCCTAACAAAACATTTGGGACATTTCTAGGCATTCTTGCTATAATGTAAAGTGACTACTAGTGTCCCATGTTATTTTTTTACCTAACACAAAGAGTGAGACATTTCTAGGCATTTCTCAGCACTCAATGTTGGGCTTTAGAGTGGGTCCATGGGCGTGGCAGGTAATGGAGAATTTTTTTTCCCATGTATTTAATTTTTCCGTAACAAAACATTTGGGACATTTCTAGGCATTCTTGCTATAATGTAAAGTGCCTACAAGTGTCCCATCTATTTTTTTTACCTAACAAAAAGAGTGAGACATTTCGAAGCATTTCTCAGCACTCAGGGTGGGGCTTTACAGTGGGTCCCTGGGCGTTACTGGTGCTGGTGAATTTTTTCTCCCATGTATTTCATTTTTCCCTAACAAAACATTTGGTACATCTCTAGGCATTCTTTCTATAATGTAAAGCGCCTACTAGTGTCCCATGTCATTTTTTTACCTAACCCAAAGAGTGACACATTTCTAGGCATTTTTCAGCACTCAATGTTGGGCTTTAGAGTGGGTCCTTGGGCGTGGCTTGTGCTGGAGAATTTTCTCTACCATGCATTTATTTTTTCCCTAACAAAACATTTGGGACATTTCTAGAAATTCTTGCTTTAATGTAAAGTGTCAACAAGTGTCCCAAGTCATTTTTTTACCTAACACAAAGAGTGAGACATTTCTAGGCATTTCTCAGCACTCAAGGTAGGGCTTTAGAGTGGGTCCCTGGGCGTGGCTGGTAATGGAGAATTTTTTTTCCCATGTATTTAATTTTTCCCTAATAAAACATTTGGGAAATTTCTAGGCATTCTTGCTATAATGTAAAGTGCCTACTAGTGTCCCATGTCATTGTTTTACCTAACACAAAGAGTGAGACATTTCTAGGCATTTTTCAGCACTCAGGGTTGGGCTTTAGAGTGGGTCCTCAGGCTTGACCGGAACTGGAGAATTTTTTCACCCATGTTTTGTATTTTTCCCTAACAAATCATTTGGGACATTTCTAGGCATTCTTGCTATAATGTAAAGTGCCTACAAGTGTCCCATGTAATTGTTTTACCTAACACAAAGAGTGAGACATTTCTAGGCATTTTTCAGCACTCAGGGTGGGGCTTTAGAGTGGGTCCTCAGGCTTGGCTGGTGCTGGAGATTTTTTTCTCCCATGTATTTCATTTTTCCCTAACAAAACATTTCGGACATTTCTAGGCATTCTTGCTATAATGTAAAGTGCCTACAAGTGTTCCATGTATTTTTTTAGCTAACACATAAACTGAGAGATTTCTAGGCATTTTTCAGCACTCAAGGTGGTGCTTTAGAGTGGGTCCCTGGGAATGGCTGGTGCTGGAGATTTTTTTCTACCATGTTTTTTATTTTTCCCTAATAAAACATTCGGGACATTTCTAGGCATTCTTGCTATAATGTAAAGTGCCTACAAGTGTCCCATGTCTTTTTTTTACCTAACACAAAGAGTGAGACATTTCTAGGCATTTTTCAGCACTCAAGGTGGGGCTTTAGAGTGGGTCCCTGGGCTTGGCTGGTGCTGGAGATTTTTTTCTACCATGTTTTATATTTTTCCCTAGCAAAACACTTGGGACATTTCTAGGCATTCTTGCTTCATTTGTTAAGTGCCTACAAGTGTCCCATGTCATTTTTTACCTAACACAAAGAGTGACACATTTCTAGGCATATTTCAGCACTCAAGGTGGGGCTTTAGAGTGGTTCCCTGGGCTTGGCTGGTGCTGGAGATTTTTTTTCAACCATGCTTTGTATTTTTCCCTAACAAAACATTTGGGACATTTCTAGGCATTTTTGCTATAATGTAAAGTGCCTACAAGTGTCCCATGTAATTTTTTTACCTAACACAAAGAGTGAGACATTTCTAGGCATTTCTCAGCACTCAGGTTGGGGCTTTACAGTGGGTCCCTGGGCGTGGCTGGTGCTGGAGAATTTTTTCTCCCATGTATTGCATTTTTCCCTGACAAAACATTTGGTCCATCTCTAGGTATTCTTGCTATAATGTAAAGTGCCTACAAGTGTCCCATGTAATTGTTTTACCTAACACAAAGAGTGAGACATTTCTAGGCATTTTTCACCACTCATGTTTGGGCTTTAGAGTGTTTACTCAGGCTTGGCTGGTGCTGGAGATTTTTTTCTCCCATGTATTTCATTTTTCCCTAACAAAACATTTCGGACATTTCTAGGCATTCTGGCTATAATGTAAAGTGCCTACAAGTGTCCCATGTAATTTTTTTACCTAACACAAAGGGTGAGACATTTCTAGGCATTTTTCAGCACTCAGGGTTGGGCTTTAGAGTGTTTCCTCAGGCTTGGCTGGTGCTGGAGATTTTTTTCTCCCATGTATTTCATTTTTCCCTAACAAAACATTTCGGACATTTCTAGGCATTCTTGCTATAATGTAAAGTGCCTACAAGTGTTCCATGTATTTTTTTAGCTAACGCATAAACTGAGAGATTTCTAGGCATTTTTCAGCACTCAAGGTGGTGCTTTAGAGTGGGTCCCTGGGAATGGCTGGTGCTGGAGATTTTTTTCTACCATGTTTTTTATTTTTCCCTAATAAAACATTCGGGACATTTCTAGACATTCTTGCTATAATGTAAAGTGCCTTCTAGTGTCCCATGTTATTTTTTTACCGAACACAAAGAGTGAGACATTTCTAGGCATTTCTCAGCACTCAATGTTTGGCTTTAGAGTGGGTCCATGGGCGTGGCTGGTAGTGGAGAATTTTTTTTCCCATGTATTTTTTTTACCTTACACAAAGAGTGAGTTATTTCTAGGCATTTCTCAGCACTCAAGGTGGGGCTTTAGAGTGGGTCCTTGGGCGTGGCTTGTGCTGGAGAATTTTTTCCACCATGCATTTAATTTTTCCCTAATTACATTAGTAGTAGTATATTAGAGTGGCTCCAAAGGCTTGGCTGGTGCTGGCGATTTTTTTCTACCATGTTTTGTATTTTTCCCTAACAAAACATTTGGGACATTTCTAGGCATTCTTGCTATAATGTAAAATGCCTACAAGTGTCCCATGTCATTTTTTCACCTAACACAAAGAGTGAGACATTTCTAGGCATTTTTCAGCACTCAGGGTTGGGCTTTAGAATGTTTCCTCAGGCTTGGCTGGTGCTGGAGATTTTTTTCTCCCATTTTTTTCATTTTTCCCTAACAAAACATTTCGGACATTTCTAGGCATTCTTGCTATAATGTAAAGTGCCTACAAGTGTCCGAAGTATTTTTATTTTTTTTACCTAACACAAAGAGTGAGACATTTCTAGGCATTTCTCAGCACTCAAGGTGGGGCTTTAGAGTGGGTCCTTGGGCGTGGCTGGTGCTGGAGAATTTTTTCTACCATGCATTTAATTTTTCCCTAACAAAACATTTGGGACATTTCTAGCCATTCTTGGTATAATGTAAAGTGCCTACTAGTGTCCCATGTCATTGTTTTACCTAACACAAAGAGTGACACATTTCTAGGCATTTTTCAGCACTCAATGTTGGGCTTTAGAGTGGGTCCCTGGGCTTGGCTGGTGCTGGAGATTTTTTTCTAACCATGTTTTGTATTTTTCCCTAGCAAAACACTTGGGACATTTCTAGGCATTCTTGCTTCATTTGTTAAGTGCCTACAAGTGTCCCATGTCATTTTTTTACCTAACACAAAGAGTGACACATTTCTAGGCATATTTCAGCACTCAAGGTGGGGCTTTAGAGTGGTTCCCTGGGCTTGGCTGGTGCTGGAGATTTTTTTTCAACCATGCTTTGTATTTTTCCCTAACAAAACATTTGGGACATTTCTAGGCATTTTTGCTATAATGTAAAGTGCCTACAAGTGTCCCATGTAATTTTTTTACCTAACACAAAGAGTGAGACATTTCTAGGCATTTCTCAGCACTCAGGTTGGGGCTTTACAGTAGGTCCCTGGGCGTGGCTGGTGCTGGAGAATTTTTTCTCCCATGTATTGCATTTTTCCCTGACAAAACATTTGGTCCATCTCTAGGTATTCTTGCTATTATGTAAAGTGCCTACAAGTGTCCCATGTAATTGTTTTACCTAACACAAAGAGTGAGACATTTCTAGGCATTTCTCAGCACTCAGGGTGGGGCTTTACAGTGGGTCCCTGGGCGTGGCTGGTGCTGGAGAATTTTTTCTCCCATGTATTTCATTTTTCCCAGACAAAACATTTGGTACATCACTAGGTATTCTTGTTATAATGTAAAGTGCCTACAAGTGTCCCATGTAATTGTTTTAACTAACACAAAGAGTGAGACATTTCTAGGCATTTTTCAGCACTCAGGGTTGGGCTTTAGAGTGTTTCCTCAGGCTTGGCTGGTGCTGGAGATTTTTTTCTACCATGTTTTGTATTTTTCCCTAACAAAAAATTTGGGACATTTCTAGGCATTCTTGCTATAATATAAAATGTCTTCTAGTGTCCCATGTTATTTTTTTACCTAACACAAAGAGTGAGACATTTCTAGGCATTTTTCAGCACTCAAGGTGGGGCTTTAGAGTGGGTCCCTGGGCTTGGCTGGTGGTGGAGATTTTTTTCTACCATGTTTTGTATTTTTCCCTAGCAAAACACTTGGGACATTTCTAGGCATTCTTGCTTCATTTGTTAAGTGCCTACAAGTGTCCCATGTCATTTTTTTACCTAACACAAAGAGTGAGACATTTCTAGGCATATTTCAGCACTCAAGGTGGGGCTTTAGAGTGGTTCCCTGGGCTTGGCTGGTGCTGGAGATTTTTTTTCAACCATGCTTTGTATTTTTCCCTAACAAAACATTTGGGACATTTCTAGGCATTCTTGCTATAATGTAAAGTGCCTACAAGTGTCCCATGTAATTTTTTTACCTAACACAAAGAGTGAGACATTTCTAGGCATTTCTCAGCACTCAGGTTGGGGCTTTACAGTGGGTCCCTGGGCGTGGCTGGTGCTGGAGAATTTTTTCTCCCATGTATTGCATTTTTTCCTGACAAAACATTTGGTCCATCTCTAGGTATTCTTGCTATAATGTAAAGTGCCTACAAGTGTCCCATGTATTTTTTTTACCTAACACAAAGAGTGAGACATTTCTAGGCATTTCTCAGCACTCAGGGTGGGGCTTTACAGTGGGTCCCTGGGCTTGGCTGGTGCCGGCTATTTTTTTCTACCATGTTTTGTATTTTTCCCTAACAAAACATTTGGGGCATTTCTAGGCATTCTTGCTATAATGTAAAATGCCAACAAGTGTCACATGTCATTTTTTTACCTTACACAAAGAGTGAGTTATTTCTAGGCATTTCTCAGCACTCAAGGTGGGGCTTTAGAGTGGGTCCTTGGGCGTGGCTTGTGCTGGAGAATTTTTTCCACCATGCATTTAATTTTTCCCTAATTACATTAGTAGTAGTATATTAGAGTGGCTCCCAAGGCTTGGCTGGTGCTGGCGATTTTTTTCTACCATGTTTTGTATTTTTCCCTAACAAAACATTTGGGACATTTCTAGGCATTCTTGATATGATGTAAAATGCCTACAAGTGTCCCATGTCATTTTTTTACCTAACACAAAGAGTGAGACATTTCTAGGCATTTTTCAGCACTCAGGGTTGGGCTTTAGAATGTTTCCTCAGGCTTGGCTGGTGCTGGAGATTTTTTTCTCCCATTTTTTTCATTTTTCCCTAACAAAACATTTCGGACATTTCTAGGCATTCTTGCTATAATGTAAAGTGCCTACAAGTGTCCCAAGTATTTTTATTTTTTTTACCTAACACAAAGAGTGAGACATTTCTAGGCATTTCTCAGCACTCAAGGTGGGGCTTTAGAGTGGGTCCTTGGGCGTGGCTGATGCTGGAGAATTTTTTCTACCATGCATTTAATTTTTCCCTAACAAAACATTTGGGACATTTCTAGGCATTCTTGGTATAATGTAAAGTGCCTACTAGTGTCCCATGTCATTGTTTTACCTAACACAAAGAGTGACACATTTCTAGGCATTTTTCAGCACTCAATGTTGGGCTTTAGAGTGGCTCCCCAGGCTTGGATGGTGCTGGCGATTTTTTTCTACCATGTTTTCTATTTTTCCCTAACAAAACATTTGGGACATTTCTAGGCATTCTTGCTATAATGTAAAGTGCCTACCAGTGTCCCATGTCATTGTTTTACCTAACACAAAGAGTGACACATTTCTAGGCATTTTTCAGCACTCAATGTTGGGCTTTAGAGTGGCTCCCCAGGCTTGGCTGGTGCTGGCGATTTTTTTCTACCATGTTTTGTATTTTTCCCTAACAAAACATTTGGGGCATTTCTAGGCATTCTTGCTATAATGTAAAATGCCAACAAGTGTCCCATGTCATTTTTTTACCTTACACAAAGAGTGAGTTATTTCTAGGCATATTTCAGCACTCAAGGTGGGGCTTTAGAGTGGTTCCCTGGGCTTGGCTGGTGCTGGAGATTTTTTTTCAACCATGCTTTGTATTTTTCCCTAACAAAACATTTGGGACATTTCTAGGCATTTTTGCTATAATGTAAAGTGCCTACAAGTGTCCCATGTAATTTTTTTACCTAACACAAAGAGTGAGACATTTCTAGGCATTTCTCAGCACTCAGGTTGGGGCTTTACAGTAGGTCCCTGGGCGTGGCTGGTGCTGGAGAATTTTTTCTCCCATGTATTGCATTTTTCCCTGACAAAACATTTGGTCCATCTCTAGGTATTCTTGCTATAATGTAAAGTGCCTACAAGTGTCCCATGTAATTGTTTTACCTAACACAAAGAGTGAGACATTTCTAGGCATTTCTCAGCACTCAGGGTGGGGCTTTACAGTGGGTCCCTGGGCGTGGCTGGTGCTGGAGAATTTTTTCTCCCATGTATTTCATTTTTCCCAGACAAAACATTTGGTACATCACTAGGTATTCTTGTTATAATGTAAAGTGCCTACAAGTGTCCCATGTAATTGTTTTAACTAACACAAAGAGTGAGACATTTCTAGGCATTTTTCACCACTCATGTTTGGGCTTTAGAGTGTTTCCTCAGGCTTGGCTGGTGCTGGAGATTTTTTTCTCCCATGTATTTCATTTTTCCCTAACAAAACATTTCGGACATTTCTAGGCATTCTTGCTATAATGTAAAGTGCCTACAAGTGTCCCATGTATTTTTTTAGCTAACACATAAACTGAGAGATTTCTAGGCATTTTTCAGCACTCAAGGTGGTGCTTTAGAGTGGGTCCCTGGGAATGGCTGGTGCTGGAGATTTTTTTCCACCATGTTTTTTATTTTTCCCTAATAAAACATTTGGGACATTTCTAGGCATTCTTGCTATAATGTAAAGTGCCTACAAGTGTCCCATGTCATTTATTTACCTAACAGAAAGAGTGAGACATTTCTAGGCATTTCTCAGCACTCAGGGTGGGGCTTTACAGTGGGTCCCTGGGCGTGGCTGATGCTGGAGAATTTTTTCTCCCATGTATTTCATTTTTCCCTGACAAAACATTTGGTACATCTCTAGGTATTCTTGCTATAATGTAAAGTGCCTACAAGTGTCCCATGTAATTTTTTTAACCTAACACAAAGAGTGAGACATTTCTAGGCATTTTTCAGCACTCAGGGTTGGGCTTTAGAGAGGCTCCTCAGGCTTGACTGGAACTGGAGAATTTTTTCACCCATGTTTTGTGTTTTCCCCTAACAAATCATTTGGGACATTTCTAGGCATTCTTGCTATAATGTAAAGTGCCTACAAGTGTCCCATGTCATTTATTTACCTAACAGAAAGAGTGAGACATTTCTAGGCATTTCTCAGCACTCAGGGTGGGGCTTTACAGTGGGTCCCTGGGCGTGGCTGGTGCTGGAGAATTTTTTCTCCCATGTATTTCATTTTTCCCAGACAAAACATTTGGTACATCACTAGGTATTCTTGTTATAATGTAAAGTGCCTACAAGTGTCCCATGTAATTGTTTTAACTAACACAAAGAGTGAGACATTTCTAGGCATTTTTCACCACTCATGTTTGGGCTTTAGAGTGTTTCCTCAGGCTTGGCTGGTGCTGGAGATTTTTTTCTCCCATGTATTTCATTTTTCCCTAACAAAACATTTCGGACATTTCTAGGCATTCTTGCTATAATGTAAAGTGCCTACAAGTGTCCCATGTATTTTTTTAGCTAACACATAAACTGAGAGATTTCTAGGCATTTTTCAGCACTCAAGGTGGTGCTTTAGAGTGGGTCCCTGGGAATGGCTGGTGCTGGAGATTTTTTTCCACCATGTTTTTTATTTTTCCCTAATAAAACATTTGGGACATTTCTAGGCATTCTTGCTATAATGTAAAGTGCCTACAAGTGTCCCATGTCATTTATTTACCTAACACAAAGAGTGAGACATTTCTAGGTTTTTTCAGCACTCAAGGTGGGGCTTTAGAGTGGGTCCCTGGGCTTGGCTGGTGCTGGAGATTTCATTGTGCCATATTTTGTATTTTTCCCTAACAAAATATTTGGGACATTTTGTAGGCATTCTTTCTTTAATGTAAAGTGCCTACAAGTGTCCCATGTCATTTATTTACCTAACAGAAAGAGTGAGACATTTCTAGGCATTTCTCAGCACTCAGGGTGGGGCTTTACAGTGGGTCCCTGGGCGTGGCTGATGCTGGAGAATTTTTTCTCCCATGTATTTCATTTTTCCCTGACAAAACATTTGGTACATCTCTAGGTATTCTTGCTATAATGTAAAGTGCCTACAAGTGTCCCATGTAATTTTTTTAACCTAACACAAAGAGTGAGACATTTCTAGGCATTTTTCAGCACTCAGGGTTGGGCTTTAGAGAGGCTCCTCAGGCTTGACTGGAACTGGAGAATTTTTTCACCCATGTTTTGTGTTTTCCCCTAACAAATCATTTGGGACATTTCTAGGCATTCTTGCTATAATGTAAAGTGCCTACAAGTGTCCCATGTAATTGTTTTACCTAACACAAAGAGTGAGACATTTCTAGGCATTTTTCAGCACTCAGGGTGGGGCTTTAGAGTGGGTTCTCAGGCTTGGCTGGTGCTGGAGATTTTTTTCTCCCATGTATTTCATTTTTCCCTAACAAAACATTTCGGACATTTCTAGGCATTCTTGCTATAATGTAAAGTGCCTTCAAGTGTTCCATGTATTTTTTTAGCTAACACATAAACTGAGAGATTTCTAGGCATTTTTCAGCACTCAAGGTGGTGCTTTAGAGTGGGTCCCTGGGAATGGCTGGTGCTGGAGATTTTTTTCCACCATGTTTTTTATTTTTCCCTAATAAAACATTCGGGACATTTCTAGGCATTCTTGCTATAATGTAAAGTGCCTACAAGTGTCCCATGTCATTTATTTACCTAACACAAAGAGTGAGACATTTCTAGGTTTTTTCAGCACTCAAGGTGGGGCTTTAGAGTGGGTCCCTGGGCTTGGCTGGTGCTGGAGATTTCATTGTGCCATATTTTGTATTTTTCCCTAACAAAATATTTGGGACATTTTGTAGGCATTCTTTCTTTAATGTAAAGTGCCTACAAGTGTCCCATGTCATTTATTTACCTAACAGAAAGAGTGAGACATTTCTAGGCATTTCTCAGCACTCAGGGTGGGGCTTTACAGTGGGTCCCTGGGCGTGGCTGATGCTGGAGAATTATTTCTCCCATGTATTTCATTTTTCCCTGACAAAACATTTGGTACATCTCTAGGTATTCTTGCTATAATGTAAAGTGCCTACAAGTGTCCCATGTAATTTTTTTAACCTAACACAAAGAGTGAGACATTTCTAGGCATTTTTCAGCACTCAGGGTTGGGCTTTAGAGAGGCTCCTCAGGCTTGACTGGAACTGGAGAATTTTTCACCCATGTTTTGTGTTTTCCCCTAACAAATCATTTGGGACATTTCTAGGCATTCTTGCTATAATGTAAAGTGCCTACAAGTGTCCCATGTAATTGTTTTACCTAACAGAAAGAGTGAGACATTTCTAGGCATTTTTCAGCACTCAGGGTGGGGCTTTAGAGTGGGTTCTCAGGCTTGGCTGGTGCTGGAGATTTTTTTCTCCCATGTATTTCATTTTTCCCTAACAAAACATTTCGGACATTTCTAGGCATTCTTGCTATAATGTAAAGTGCCTACAAGTGTTCCATGTATTTTTTTAGCTAACACATAAACTGAGAGATTTCTAGGCATTTTTCAGCACTCAAGGTGGTGCTTTAGAGTGGGTCCCTGGGAATGGCTGGTGCTGGAGATTTTTTTCCACCATGTTTTTTATTTTTCCCTAATAAAACATTCGGGACATTTCTAGGCATTCTTGCTATAATGTAAAGTGCCTACAAGTGTCCCATGTAATTTTTTTACCTAACACAAAGAGTGAGACATTTCTAGGCATTTTTCACCACTCAGGATTGGGCTTTAGAGTGTTTCCTCAGGCTTGGCTTGTGCTGGAGATTTTTTTCTCCCATGTATTTCATTTTTCCCTAACAAAACATTTCGGACATTTCTAGGCATTCTTGCTATAATGTAAAGTGCCTACAAGTGTTCCATGTATTTTTTTAGCTAACACATAAACTGAGAGATTTCTAGGCATTTTTCAGCACTCAAGGTGGTGCTTTAGAGTGGGTCCCTGGGAATGGCTGGTGCTGGAGATTTTTTTCCACCATGTTTTTTATTTTTCCCTAATAAAACATTCGAGACATTTCTAGGCATTCTTGCTATAATGTAAAGTGCCTACAAGTGTCCCATGTAATTGTTTTACCTAACACAAAGAGTGAGACATTTCTAGGCATTTCTCAGCACTCAGGGTGGGGCTTTACAGTGGGTCCCTGGGCGTGGCTGGTGCTGGAGAATTTTTTCTCCCATGTATTTCATTTTTCCCAGACAAAACATTTGGTACATCACTAGGTATTCTTGTTATAATGTAAAGTGCCTACAAGTGTCCCATGTAATTGTTTTAACTAACACAAAGAGTGAGACATTTCTAGGCATTTTTCACCACTCATGTTTGGGCTTTAGAGTGTTTCCTCAGGCTTGGCTGGTGCTGGAAATTTTTTTCTCCCATGTATTTCATTTTTCCCTAACAAAACATTTCGGACATTTCTAGGCATTCTTGCTATAATGTAAAGTGCCTACAAGTGTTCCATGTATTTTTTTAGCTAACACATAAACTGAGAGATTTCTAGGCATTTTTCAGCACTCAAGGTGGTGCTTTAGAGTGGGTCCCTGGGAATGGCTGGTGCTGGAGATTTTTTTCCACCATGTTTTTTATTTTTCCCTAATAAAACATTTGGGACATTTCTAGGCATTCTTGCTATAATGTAAAGTGCCTACAAGTGTCCCATGTCATTTATTTACCTAACACAAAGAGTGAGACATTTCTAGGTTTTTTCAGCACTCAAGGTGGGGCTTTAGAGTGGGTCCCTGGGCTTGGCTGGTGCTGGAGATTTCATTGTGCCATATTTTGTATTTTTCCCTAACAAAATATTTGGGACATTTTGTAGGCATTCTTTCTTTAATGTAAAGTGCCTACAAGTGTCCCATGTCATTTATTTACCTAACAGAAAGAGTGAGACATTTCTAGGCATTTCTCAGCACTCAGGGTGGGGCTTTACAGTGGGTCCCTGGGCGTGGCTGATGCTGGAGAATTTTTTCTCCCATGTATTTCATTTTTCCCTAACAAAACATTTGGTACATCTCTAGGTATTCTTGCTATAATGTAAAGTGCCTACAAGTGTCCCATGTAATTTTTTTAACCTAACACAAAGAGTGAGACATTTCTAGGCATTTTTCAGCACTCAGGGTTGGGCTTTAGAGAGGCTCCTCAGGCTTGACTGGAACTGGAGAATTTTTTCACCCATGTTTTGTGTTTTCCCCTAACAAATCATTTGGGACATTTCTAGGCATTCTTGCTATAATGTAAAGTGCCTACAAGTGTCCCATGTAATTGTTTTACCTAACACAAAGAGTGAGACATTTCTAGGCATTTCTCAGCACTCAGGGTGGGGCTTTAGAGTGGGTTCTCAGGCTTGGCTGGTGCTGGAGATTTTTTTCTCCCATGTATTTCATTTTTCCCTAACAAAACATTTCGGACATTTCTAGGCATTCTTGCTATAATGTAAAGTGCCTACAAGTGTTCCATGTATTTTTTTAGCTAACACATAAACTGAGAGATTTCTAGGCATTTTTCAGCACTCAAGGTGGTGCTTTAGAGTGGGTCCCTGGGAATGGCTGGTGCTGGAGATTTTTTTCCACCATGTTTTTTATTTTTCCCTAATAAAACATTCGGGACATTTCTAGGCATTCTTGCTATAATGTAAAGTGCCTACAAGTGTCCCATGTAATTTTTTTACCTAACACAAAGAGTGAGACATTTCTAGGCATTTTTCACCACTCAGGATTGGGCTTTAGAGTGTTTCCTCAGGCTTGGCTTGTGCTGGAGATTTTTTTCTCCCATGTATTTCATTTTTCCCTAACAAAACATTTCGGACATTTCTAGGCATTCTTGCTATAATGTAAAGTGCCTACAAGTGTTCCATGTATTTTTTTAGCTAACACATAAACTGAGAGATTTCTAGGCATTTTTCAGCACTCAAGGTGGTGCTTTAGAGTGGGTCCCTGGGAATGGCTGGTGCTGGAGATTTTTTTCCACCATGTTTTTTATTTTTCCCTAATAAAACATTCGGGACATTTCTAGGCATTCTTGCTATAATGTAAAGTGCCTACAAGTGTCCCATGTCATTTATTTACCTAACACAAAGAGTGAGACATTTCTAGGTTTTTTCAGCACTCAAGGTGGAGCTTTAGAGTGGGTCCCTGGGCTTGGCTGGTGCTGGAGATTTCATTGTGCCATATTTTGTATTTTTCCCTAACAAAATATTTGGGACATTTTGTAGGCATTCTTTCTTTAATGTAAAGTGCCTACAAGTGTCCCATGTCATTTATTTACCTAACAGAAAGAGTGAGACATTTCTAGGCATTTCTCAGCACTCAGGGTGGGGCTTTACAGTGGGTCCCTGGGCGTGGCTGATGCTGGAGAATTTTTTCTCCCATGTATTTCATTTTTCCCTGACAAAACATTTGGTACATCTCTAGGTATTCTTGCTATAATGTAAAGTGCCTACAAGTGTCCCATGTAATTTTTTTAACCTAACACAAAGAGTGAGACATTTCTAGGCATTTTTCAGCACTCAGGGTTGGGCTTTAGAGAGGCTCCTCAGGCTTGACTGGAACTGGAGAATTTTTTCACCCATGTTTTGTGTTTTCCCCTAACAAATCATTTGGGACATTTCTAGGCATTCTTGCTATAATGTAAAGTGCCTACAAGTGTCCCATGTAATTGTTTTACCTAACAGAAAGAGTGAGACATTTCTAGGCATTTTTCAGCACTCAGAGTGGGGCTTTAGAGTGGGTTCTCAGGCTTGGCTGGTGCTGGAGATTTTTTTCTCCCATGTATTTCATTTTTCCCTAACAAAACATTTCGGACATTTCTAGGCATTCTTGCTATAATGTAAAGTGCCTACAAGTGTTCCATGTATTTTTTTAGCTAACACATAAACTGAGAGATTTCTAGGCATTTTTCAGCACTCAAGGTGGTGCTTTAGAGTGGGTCCCTGGGAATGGCTGGTGCTGGAGATTTTTTTCCACCATGTTTTTTATTTTTCCCTAATAAAACATTCGGGACATTTCTAGGCATTCTTGCTATAATGTAAAGTGCCTACAAGTGTCCCATGTAATTTTTTTACCTAACACAAAGAGTGAGACATTTCTAGGCATTTTTCACCACTCAGGATTGGGCTTTAGAGTGTTTCCTCAGGCTTGGCTTGTGCTGGAGATTTTTTTCTCCCATGTATTTCATTTTTCCCCAACAAAACATTTAGGACATTTCTAGGCATTCTTGCTTTAATGTAAAGTGCCAACAAGTGTCCCATGTCATTTTTTTACCTAACACAAAGAGTGAGAAATTTCTAGGCATTTCTCAGCACTCAAGGTGGGGCTTTAGAGTGGGTCCCTGGGCGTGGCTGGTAATGGAGAATTTTTTTTCCCATGTATTTAATTTTTCCCTAATAAAAAATCTGGGACAATTCTAGGCATTCTTGCTATAATGTAAAGTGCCTACTAGTGTCCCATGTCATTGTTTTACCTAACACAAAGAGTGACACATTTCTAGGCATTTTTCAGCACTCAATGTTGGGCTTTAGAGTGGCTCCCCAGGCTTGGCTGGTGCTGGCGATTTTTTTGTACCATGTTTTGTATTTTTCCCTAACAAAACATTTGGGACATTTCTAGGCATTCTTGCTATAATGTAAAGTGCCTACTAGTGTCCCATGTATTTTTTTTACCTAACACAAAGAGTGAGACATTTCTAGGCATTTCTCAGCACTCAGGGTGGGGCTTTACAGTGGGTCCCTGGGCGTTGCTGGTGCTGGTGAATTTTTTCTCCCATGTATTTCATGTTTCCCTAACAAAACATTTGGTACATCTCTAGGCATTCTTTCTATAATGTAAAGTGCCTACTAGTGTCCCATGTCATTTTTTTACCTAATCCAAAGAGTGACACATTTCTAGGCATTTTTCAGCACTCAAGGTTGGGCTTTAGAGTGGGTCCTTGGGCGTGGCTTGTGCTGGAGAATTTTTTCTACCATGCATTTAATTTTTCCCTAACAAAACATTTGGGACATTTCTAGAAATTCTTGCTATAATGTAAAGTGCCTACAAGTGTCCCATGTCATTTTTTTACCTAACACAAAGAGTGAGACATTTCTAGGCATTTCTCAGCACTCAGGGTGGGGCTTTACAGTGGGTCCCTGGGCGTGGCTGATGCTGGAGAATTTTTTCTCCCATGTATTTCATTTTTCCCTGACAAAACATTTGGTACATCTCTAGGTATTCTTGCTATAATGTAAAGTGCCTACAAGTGTCCCATGTAATTTGTTTAACCTAACACAAAGAGTGAGACATTTCTAGGCATTTTTCAGCACTCAGGGTTGGGCTTTAGAGAGGCTCCTCAGGCTTGACTGGAACTGGAGAATTTTTTCACCCATGTTTTGTATTTTTCCCTAACAAAACATTTGGGACATTTCTAGGCATTCTTGCTATAATGTAAAGTGCCTACAAGTGTCCCATGTATTTTTTTTACCTAACACAAAGAGTGAGACATTTGTAGGCATTTTTCAGCACTCAGGGTGGGGCTTTAGATTGGGTCCTCAGGCTTGGCTGGTGCTGGAGAACTTTTTCTCCTATGTATTTCATTTTTCCCTAACAAAACATTTCGGACATCTCTAGGCATTCTTGCTATAATGTTAAGTGCCTACAAGTGTCCCATGTAATTTTTTTACCCAGCACAAAGAGTGAGACATTTCTAGGCATTTTTCAGCACTCAAGGTGGGGCTTTAGAGTGGGTCCCTTGGCTTGGCTGGTGCTGGAGATTTTTTTCTACCATGTTTTGTATTTTTCCCTAGCAAAACACTTGGGACATTTCTAGGCATTCTTGCTTCATTTGTTAAGTGCCTACAAGTGTCCCATGTCATTTTTTTACCTAACACAAAGAGTGACACATTTCTAGGCATATTTCAGCACTCAAGGTGGGGCTTTAGAGTGAGTCCCCTGGCTTGGCTAGTGCTGGAGATTTTTTTCTACCATGTTTTGTATTTTTCCCTAACAAAACATTTGGGACATTTCTAGGCATTCTTGCTTTAATGTAAAGTGCCTACAAGTGTCCCATGTCATTTTTTTACCTAACACAAATAGTGAGACATTTCTATGCATTTTTCAGCACTCAATGTTGGGCTTTAGAGTGGCTCCCCAGGCTTGGCTGGTGCTGGCGATTTTTTTCTACCATGTTTTGTATTTTTCCTTAACAAAACATTTTGGACATTTCTAGGCATTCTTGCTATAATGTAAAGTGCCTAAAAGTGTCCCATGTAATTTTTTTACCTAACACAAAGAGTGAGACATTTCTAGGCATTTCTCAGCACTCAGGGTGGGGCTTTACAGTAGGTCCCTGGGCGTGGCTGGTGCTGGAGAATTTTTTCTCCCATGTATTTCATTTTTCCCTGACAAAACATTTGGTACATCTCTAGGTATTTTTGCTATAATGTAAAGTGCCTACAAGTGTCCCATGTAATTTTTTTACCTAACACAAAGAGTGAGACATTTCTAGGCATTTCTCAGCACTCAGGGTGGGGCTTTACAGTGGGTCCCTGTGCGTGGCTGGTGCTGGAGAACTTTTTCTCCCATGTATTTCATTTTTCCCTAACAAAATATTTCGGACATTTCTAGGCATTCTTGCTATAATGTAAAGTGCCTACAAGTCGCCCATGTATTTTTAATTGTTTTACCTAACACAAAGAGTGAGACATTTCTAGGTTTTTCAGCACTCAAGGTGGGGCTTTAGAGTCGGTCCCTGGGCTTGGCTGGTGCTGGAGATTTCATTCTACCATATTTTGTATTTTTCCCTAACAAAACATTTGGGACATTTCTAGGCATTCTTGCTTTAATGTAAAGTGCCTACAAGTGTCCCATGTCATTTATTTACCTAACACAAAGAGTGACACATTTCTAGGCATATTTCAGCACTCAAGGTGGGGCTTTAGAGTGGGTCCCCTGGCTTGGCTAGTGCTGGAGATTTTTTTCTACCATGTTTTGTATTTTTCCCTAACAAAACATTTGGGACATTTCTAGGCATTCTTGCTTTAATGTAAAGTGCCTACAAGTGTCCCATGTCATTTTTTTACCTAACACAAATAGTGAGACATTTCTATGAATTTTTCAGCACTCAATGTTGGGCTTTAGAGTGGCTCCCCAGGCTTGGCTGGTGCTGGCGATTTTTTTCTACCATGTTTTGTATTTTTCCCTAACAAAACATTTTGGACATTTCTAGGCATTCTTGCTATAATGTAAAGTGCCTAAAAGTGTCCCATGTAATTTTTTTACCTAACACAAAGAGTGAGACATTTCTAGGTTTTTCAGCACTCAAGGTGGGGCTTTAGAGTCGGTCCCTGGGCTTGGCTGGTGCTGGAGATTTCATTCTACCATATTTTGTATTTTTCCCTAACAAAACATTTGGGACATTTCTAGGCATTCTTGCTTTAATGTAAAGTGCCTACAAGTGTCCCATGTCATTTATTTACCTAACACAAAGAGTGACACATTTCTAGGCATATTTCAGCACTCAAGGTGGGGCTTTAGAGTGGGTCCCCTGGCTTGGCTAGTGCTGGAGATTTTTTTCTACCATGTTTTGTATTTTTCCCTAACAAAACATTTGGGACATTTCTAGGCATTCTTGCTTTAATGTAAAGTGCCTACAAGTGTCCCATGTCATTTTTTTACCTAACACAAATAGTGAGACATTTCTATGAATTTTTCAGCACTCAATGTTGGGCTTTAGAGTGGCTCCCCAGGCTTGGCTGGTGCTGGCGATTTTTTTCTACCATGTTTTGTATTTTTCCCTAACAAAACATTTTGGACATTTCTAGGCATTCTTGCTATAATGTAAAGTGCCTAAAAGTGTCCCATGTAATTTTTTTACCTAACACAAAGAGTGAGACATTTCTAGGCATTCCTCAGCACTCAGGGTGGGGCTTTACAGTAGTTCCCTGGGCGTGGCTGGTGCTGGAGAATTTTTTCTCCCATGTATTTCATTTTTCCCTGACAAAACATTTGGTACATCTCTAGGTATTCTTGCTATAATGTAAAGAGCCTACAAGTGTCCCATGTAATTTTTTTACCTAACACAAAGAGTGAGACATTTCTAGGCATTTCTCAGCACTCAGGGTGGGGCTTTACAGTGGGTCCCTGTGCGTGGCTGGTGCTGGAGAACTTTTTCTCCCATGTATTTCATTTTTCCCTAACAAAATATTTCGGACATTTCTAGGCATTCTTGCTATAATGTAAAGTGCCTACAAGTGGCCCATGTATTTTTAATTGTTTTACCTAACATAAGAGTGAGACATTTCTAGGTTTTTCAGCACTCAAGGTGGTGCTTTAGAGTCGGCCCCTGGGCTTGGCTGGTGCTGGAGATTTCATTCTACCATATTTTGTATTTTTCCCTAACAAAACATTTGGGACATTTCTAGGCATTCTTGCTTTAATGTAAAGTGCCTACAAGTGTCCCATGTCATTTATTTACCTAACAAAAAGAGTGAGACATTTCTAGGTTTTTTCAGCACTCAAGGTGGGGCTTTAGAGTGGGTCCCTGGGCTTGGCTGGTGCTGGAGATTTCATAGTACCATATTTTGTATTTTTCCCTAACAAAACAGTTGGGACATTTCTAGGAATTCTTTCTTTAATGTAAAGTGCCTACAAGTGTCCCATGTCATTTATTTACCTAACAGAAAGAGTGAGACATTTCTAGGCATTTCGCAGCACTCAAGGTGGGGCTTTAGATTGGGTCCCTGGGCGTGGCTGGTAATGGAGAATTTTTTTTCCCATGTATTTAATTTTTCCCTAACAAAACATTTGAGACATTTCTAGGCATTCTTGTTATAATGTAAAGTATCTACTAGTGTCCCATGTCCTTTTTTTACGTAACACAAAGAGTGACACATTTCTAGGCATTTTTCAGCACTCAATGTTGGGCTTTAGAGTGGTTCCCAGGCTTGGCTGGTGCTGGCGATTGTTTTCTACCATGTTTTGTATTTTTACCTAACAAAACATTTGGGACATTTCTAGGCATTCTTGCTACGATGTAAAGTGCCTACAAGTGTCCCATGTAATTGTTTTACCTAACACAAAGAGTGAGACATTTCTAGGTTTTTTCAGCACTCAATGTTGGGCTTTAGAGTGGTTCCCAGGCTTGGCTGGTGCTGGCGATTGTTTTCTACCATGTTTTGTATTTTTACCTAACAAAACATTTGGGACATTTCTAGGCATTCTTGCTACGATGTAAAGTGCCTACAAGTGTCCCATGTAATTGTTTTACCTAACACAAAGAGTGAGACATTTCTAGGCATTTCTCAGCACTCAGGGTTGGGCTTTAGAGTGGCTCCTCAGGCTTGGCTTTTGCTTGAGATTTTTTTCTCCCATGTATTTCATTTTTCCCTAACAAAACATTTGGTACATCTCTAGGTATTCTTGCTATAATGTAAAGTGTCTACAAGTGTCCCATGTCATTTTTTTACCTAACACAAAGAGTGAGACATTTCTAGGTTTTTTCAGCACTCAAGGTGGGGCTTTAGAGTGGGTCCCTGGGCTTGGCTGGTGCTGGCGATTTCATTGTACCATATTTTGTATTTTTCCCTAACAAAACATTTGGGACATTTCTAACCATTCTTGCTTTGAAGTAAAGTGCCTACAAGTGTCCCATGTCATTTTTTTACCTAACACAAAGAGTGAGACATTTCTAGGCATTTCGCAGCACTCAAGGTGGGGCTTTAGAGTGGGTCCCTGGGCGTGGCTGGTTATGGAGAATTTTTTCTCCCATGTATTTCATTTTTCCCTGACAAAACATTTGGTACATTTCTAGGTATTCTTGCTATAATGTAAAGTGCCTACAAGTGTCCCATGTAATTTGTTTAACCTAACACAAAGAGTGAGACATTTCTAGGCATTTTTCAGCACTCAGGGTTGGGCTTTAGAGAGGCTCCTCAGGCTTGACTGGAACTGGAGAATTTTTTCACCCATGCTTTGTATTTTTCCCTAACAAATCATTTGGGACATTTCTAGGCATTCTTGCTATAATGTAAAGTGCCTACAAGTGTCCCATGTAATTGTTTTACCTAACACAAAGAGTGAGACATTTGTAGGCATTTTTCAGCACTCAGGGTGGGGCTTTAGATTGGGTCCTCAGGCTTGGCTGGTGCTGGAGAACTTTTTCTCCTATGTATTTCATTTTTCCCTAACAAAACATTTCGGACATCTCTAGGCATTCTTGCTATAATGTTAAGTGCCTACAAGTGTCCCATGTAATTTTTTTACCCAGCACAAAGAGTGAGACATTTCTAGGCATTTTTCAGCACTCAAGGTGGGGCTTTAGAGTGGGTCCCTGGGCTTGGCTGGTGCTGGAGATTTTTTTCTACCATGTTTTGTATTTTTCCCTAGCAAAACACTTGGGACATTTCTAGGCATTCTTGCTTCATTTGTTAAGTGCCTACAAGTGTCCCATGTCATTTTTTTACCTAACACAAAGAGTGACACATTTCTAGGCATATTTCAGCACTCAAGGTGGGGCTTTAGAGTGAGTCCCCTGGCTTGGCTAGTGCTGGAGATTTTTTTCTACCATGTTTTGTATTTTTCCCTAACAAAACATTTGGGACATTTCTAGGCATTCTTGCTTTAATGTAAAGTGCCTACAAGTGTCCCATGTCATTTTTTTACCTAACACAAATAGTGAGACATTTCTATGCATTTTTCAGCACTCAATGTTGGGCTTTAGAGTGGCTCCCCAGGCTTGGCTGGTGCTGGCGATTTTTTTCTACCATGTTTTGTATTTTTCCCTAACAAAACATTTTGGACATTTCTAGGCATTCTTGCTATAATGTAAAATGCCTAAAAGTGTCCCATGTAATTTTTTTACCTAACACAAAGAGTGAGACATTTCTAGGCATTTCTCAGCACTCAGGGTGGGGCTTTACAGTAGGTCCCTGGGCGTGGCTGGTGCTGGAGAATTTTTTCTCCCATGTATTTCATTTTTCCCTGACAAAACATTTGGTACATCTCTAGGTATTTTTGCTATAATGTAAAGTGCCTACAAGTGTCCCATGTAATTTTTTTACCTAACACAAAGAGTGAGACATTTCTAGGCATTTCTCAGCACTCAGGGTGGGGCTTTACAGTGGGTCCCTGTGCGTGGCTGGTGCTGGAGAACTTTTTCTCCCATGTATTTCATTTTTCCCTAACAAAATATTTCGGACATTTCTAGGCATTCTTGCTATAATGTAAAGTGCCTACAAGTGGCCCATGTATTTTTAATTGTTTTACCTAACACAAAGAGTGAGACATTTCTAGGTTTTTCAGCACTCAAGGTGGGGCTTTAGAGTCGGTCCCTGGGCTTGGCTGGTGCTGGAGATTTCATTCTACCATATTTTGTATTTTTCCCTAACAAAACATTTGGGACATTTCTAGGCATTCTTGCTTTAATGTAAAGTGCCTACAAGTGTCCCATGTCATTTATTTACCTAACACAAAGAGTGACACATTTCTAGGCATATTTCAGCACTCAAGGTGGGGCTTTAGAGTGGGTCCCCTGGCTTGGCTAGTGCTGGAGATTTTTTTCTACCATGTTTTGTATTTTTCCCTAACAAAACATTTGGGACATTTCTAGGCATTCTTGCTTTAATGTAAAGTGCCTACAAGTGTCCCATGTCATTTTTTTACCTAACACAAATAGTGAGACATTTCTATGAATTTTTCAGCACTCAATGTTGGGCTTTAGAGTGGCTCCCCAGGCTTGGCTGGTGCTGGCGATTTTTTTCTACCATGTTTTGTATTTTTCCCTAACAAAACATTTTGGACATTTCTAGGCATTCTTGCTATAATGTAAAGTGCCTAAAAGTGTCCCATGTAATTTTTTTACCTAACACAAAGAGTGAGACATTTCTAGGCATTTCTCAGCACTCAGGGTGGGGCTTTACAGTAGTTCCCTGGGCGTGGCTGGTGCTGGAGAATTTTTTCTCCCATGTATTTCATTTTTCCCTGACAAAACATTTGGTACATCTCTAGGTATTCTTGCTATAATGTAAAGAGCCTACAAGTGTCCCATGTAATTTTTTTACCTAACACAAAGAGTGAGACATTTCTAGGCATTTCTCAGCACTCAGGGTGGGGCTTTACAGTGGGTCCCTGTGCGTGGCTGGTGCTGGAGAACTTTTTCTCCCATGTATTTCATTTTTCCCTAACAAAATATTTCGGACATTTCTAGGCATTCTTGCTATAATGTAAAGTGCCTACAAGTGGCCCATGTATTTTTAATTGTTTTACCTAACACAAAGAGTGAGACATTTCTAGGTTTTTCAGCACTCAAGGTGGTGCTTTAGAGTCGGTCCCTGGGCTTGGCTGGTGCTGGAGATTTCATTCTACCATATTTTGTATTTTTCCCTAACAAAACATTTGGGACATTTCTAGGCATTCTTGCTTTAATGTAAAGTGCCTACAAGTGTCCCATGTCATTTATTTACCTAACACAAAGAGTGAGACATTTCTAGGTTTTTTCAGCACTCAAGGTGGGGCTTTAGAGTGGGTCCCTGGGCTTGGCTGGTGCTGGAGATTTCATAGTACCATATTTTGTATTTTTCCCTAACAAAACAGTTGGGACATTTCTAGGAATTCTTTCTTTAATGTAAAGTGCCTACAAGTGTCCCATGTCATGTATTTACCTAACAGAAAGAGTGAGACATTTCTAGGCATTTCGCAGCACTCAAGGTGGGGCTTTAGAGTGGGTCCCTGGGCGTGGCTGGTAATGGAGAATTTTTTTTCCCATGTATTTAATTTTTCCCTAACAAAACATTTGAGACATTTCTAGGCATTCTTGTTATAATGTAAAGTATCTACTAGTGTCCCATGTCCTTTTTTTACGTAACACAAAGAGTGACACATTTCTAGGCATTTTTCAGCACTCAATGTTGGGCTTTAGAGTGGTTCCCAGGCTTGGCTGGTGCTGGCGATTGTTTTCTACCATGTTTTGTATTTTTACCTAACAAAACATTTGGGACATTTCTAGGCATTCTTGCTACAATGTAAAGTGCCTACAAGTGTCCCATGTAATTGTTTTACCTAACACAAAGAGTGAGACATTTCTAGGCATTTCTCAGCACTCAGGGTTGGGCTTTAGAGTGGCTCCTCAGGCTTGGCTTTTGCTTGAGATTTTTTTCTCCCATGTATTTCATTTTTCCCTAACAAAACATTTGGTACATCTCTAGGTATTCTTGCTTTAATGTAAAGTGTCTACAAGTGTCCCATGTCATTTTTTTACCTAACACAAAGAGTGAGACATTTCTAGGTTTTTTCAGCACTCAAGGTGGGGCTTTAGAGTGGGTCCCTGGGCTTGGCTGGTGCTGGAGATTTCATTGTACCATATTTTGTATTTTTCCCTAACAAAACATTTGGGAAATTTCTAGGCATTCTTGCTATAATGTCAAGTGCCTACAAGTGGCCCATGTATTTTTAATTGTTTTACCTAACACAAAGAGTGAGACATTTCTAGGTTTTTTCAGCACTCAAGGTGGGGCTTTAGAGTGGGTCCCTGGGCTTGGCTGGTGCTGGAGATTTCATTCTACCATATTTTGTATTTTTCCTTAACAAAACATTTGGGACATTTCTAGGCATTCTTGCTTTAATGTAAAGTGCCTACAAGTGTCCCATGTCATTTATTTACCTAACACAAAGAGTGAGACATTTCTAGGTTTTTTCAGCACTCAAGGTGGGGCTTTAGAGTGGGTCCCTGGGCTTGGCTGGTGCTGGCGATTTCATTGTACCATATTTTGTATTTTTCCCTAACAAAACATTTGGGACATTTCTAACCATTCTTGCTTTGATGTAAAGTGCCTACAAGTGTCCCATGTCATTTTTTTACCTAACACAAAGAGTGAGACATTTCTAGGCATTTCGCAGCACTCAAGGTGGGGCTTTAGAGTGGGTCCCTGGGCGTGGCTGGTTATGGAGAATTTTTTTTCCCATGTATTTAATTTTACCCTAACAAAACATTTGAGACATTTCTAGGCATTCTTGCTATAATGTAAAGTGCCTACTAGTGTCCCATGTCATTTTTTTTACCTAACACAAAGAGTGAAACATTTCTAGGCATTGTTCAGCACTCAATGTTGGGCTTTAGAGTGGCTCCCCAGGCTTGGCTGGTGCTGGCGATTTTTTTCTACCATGTTTTGTATTTTTCCCTAACAAAACATTTGGGACATTTCTAGGCATTCTTGCTTTGATGTAAAGTGCCTACAAGTGTCCCATGTCATTTTTTTACCTAACACAAAGAGTGCGACATTTCTAGGCATTTCTCAGCACTCAAGGTGGGGCTTTAGAGTGGGTCCCTGGGCGTGGCTGGTAATGGAGAATTTTTTTTCCCATGTATTTATTTTCCCTAACAAAACATTTGAGACATTTCTAGGCATTCTTGCTATTATGTAAAGTGCCTACTAGTGTCCCTTGTCATTTTTTTTACCTAACACAAAGAGTGACACATTTCTAGGCATTTCTCAGCACTCAGGGTTGGGCTATAGAGTCGCTCCTCAGGCTTGGCTGGTGCTTGAGATTTTTTTCTCCCATGTATTTCATTTTTCCCTAACAAAACATTTGGTACATCTCTAGGTATTCTTGCTATAATGTAAAGTGGCTACAAGTGTCCCATGTCATTTTTTTACCTAACACAAAGAGTGAGACATTTCTAGGCATTTCTCACCACTCAGGATTGGGCTTTAGAGTGTTTCCTCTGGCTTGGCTGGTGCTGGAGATTTTTTTCTCCCATGTATTTCATTTTTCCCTAACAAAACATTTCGGACATTTCTAGGCATTATTGCTATAATTTAAAGTGCCTACAAGTGTCCCAAGTATTTTTATTTTTTTTACCTAACACAAAGAGTGAGACATTTCTAGGCATTTCTCAGCACTCAGGGTGGGGCTTTACAGTAGGTCCCTGGGCGTGGCTGGTGCTGGAGATTGTTTTCTCCCATGTATTTCATTTTTCCCTAACAAAACATTTGGGACATTTCTAGGCATTCTTGCTATAATGCAAAGTGCCTACTAGTGTCCCATGTTATTTTTTGTTTTGTTTTTACCTAACACAAAGGGTGAGACATTTCTAGGCATTTTTCAGCACTCAGGGAAAAATTACAATACATGGTAGAAAAAATTCTCCAGCACCAGCCAAGCCTGGGGACCCACTCTAAAGTCCCACCCTAACAAAACATTTCGGACATTTCTAGGCAGTCTTGCTATAATGTAAAGTGCCTACTAGTGTCCCATGTATTTTTATTTTTTTTAGCTAACATGTAAAGTGAGACATTTCTAGGCATTTTTCAGAACTCAAGGTGGGGCTTTAGAGTGGGTCCCGGGGCTTGGCTGCTGCTGGAGAATTTTTTCTCTCATGTATTTAATTTTTCCCTATCAAAACATTTGGGACATTTCTAGGCATTCTTGCTTTGATATAAAGTGCCTACAAGTGTCCCATGTCATTTTTTTACCTAACACAAAGAGTGACACATTTCTAGGCATTTTTCAGCACTCAAGGTGGGGCTTTAGAGTGGGTCCCTGGGCTTGGCTGGTGCTCTTGATTTTTTTCTACCTTGTATTTCATTTTTCCCTAAAAAAAACATTTGGGACATTTCTAGGCATTCTTGCTCTAATGTAAAGTGCCTACATGTGTCCCATGTCATTTTTTTTCCAGCACCAGACACGCCAAGGGACCCACTCTAAAGCCCCACCTTGAGTGCTGAGAAATGCCTAGAAATGTCTCCAGACAAAACAAAAAATAACATGGGACACTTGTAGGCACTTTGCATTATAGCAAGAATGTCTAGAAATGTCCGAAATATTTGTTAGGGAAAAATGAAATACATGGGAGAAAAAAATCTCCAGCACCAGCCAAGCCCGGTGACCCACTCTAAAGCCCAACATTGAGTGCTGAAAATTTTCTAGAAATGTCTCACTCTTTGTTTTGGGGATCTTCCCTGCATGAGTCTACCTCAGTCTGCCCTGCCCTTCTCTACTCTTCTCTGCTCATCTCATCTCATTATTATATACCAACCCACTGTCCATCCCTTTACTGGCTATACAGGCCACATGCAAAGCCTTTACCACTACATATTCAAAATATATTTAGATAATTATATATATATATATATATATATTATTCTGCTGTTTTTATATATATACAGTTTATATTTTATCGTACTATCCACTCCAGCAGCACGAGAACCCTTTCCTACTGGGCACTGACACAATCACATAATTGCATTCCATTCCTGTATCTGTAAATATGTTCTCCGTATGTGATATATGTATGTATGTCAGTGATGTGTTCAGTGTACAAGCTACTGGATTATATGAATTTCCCATGGGATTAATAAAGTACACATCTATCTATCTAAGAAGAAGAAGAAGAAGAAGAAGAAGAAGACTCTTGGGCAGTAATAATAAAAAAAAGAAGCCAATTTTAATTATTTCTCCAACAGCTGCACGACACATGTAACGACGTAAGCCGGTGTGACATGATGCCGGTCGCTTGTGAGTCGGGGTCCCCATAACTCACAAGGAACTCATAAGGATGTACCTGCACCAAAAGAAAGGCAGGTCCTCCAGCAGTTTATGGGTTAGGTTGAAAAGATGATACATAGCCTGTGTGTTTTTATCAATGCTACACTTGTCATTGTCCATTTTTTCAAGTAATGTTTTTAGGAAATTCATTTTCATTATTTCTCTTATAGCTGCAAGACACATGCAAAGACCACGCTCCAAGTTGCGCGCCGGTGTGACCTAGGGCCTTTGGGATGCCCGCGTCGGGGAGTCTCTTCAAGATTCAACATTCAACGTTCAACATTTTGTATTGTCAAATGTACAACAATCACATTGTCGCAGTCGCTGGCAGTGAAATGCTTGAGTCACAGGCTCTCTTCTAGCAATGCTCACGTAATTACAACCTAAAATATAAAATAGAAATATTTTGAAATAGAATGAAATAGAATATCAAAATTTAAAATAGAAAATAAAGTATATATATATATATAATATATGTTGTTAACAGCTGAAGAGAAAATAAAACATCAATAGTGGTAAGTTTGTGCGATGATGCAAATATGCAAATATGTCACGGTGCTGGTTTTTCGGGAGTCATTGCAGTTCAGAGGTGCTTAAAAATCTCATGGCCTGGGGAAAGAAACTGTCTCTGAGCCTGGTGGTGCGGGCCCTGATGCTGCGGTACCGTCGGCCAGATGGCAGCAAGCAAAAATGTCTACGGCTGGGGTGAAAGGGGTCTGACTCTAGAAGTCCTCTATGGATGGTGGCACCGTACAGGGGGTGATGTGCTGGGCGGACTTCATCACCCCCTGTAGAGCCTTACGGCTCAGGGCGGTGCAACTGCCGCATCGGTCGGTGATGCAGCCAGTCTGGATGCTCTCTGTGGTGCACCTGTAAGTGTAAGTTGCCTGGAGAATCCTGGAGTACACGTGGAGCCTCGGCAGCCTGCGGAGGAAGAAGAGTCGCTGCCTGGCCGTCGTCCTCTGGGAGACATGCAGGCACTACATCAGCACTGCTGGTTTGAGCTTTGTAATCTGTAATCCTTGTGCTTTGTCCGTGCCTGGATGAAGAAGACTCTCTGGGACCCGAAGGCTCGCAGAGAGTCTCGCAGAGAGTCTTCTTTTCTTCTCCTGCTCCTCCTTCTCCTTCTTCTTCTTCTTCTTCTTCTCATCACCGAGCAAGAACAGGCACGACAAGGGGAGCCCGGCACGGCTAAGCGAGTCTTTTTTTTCACCTTCTCCTCATTCTTCATCTTCTTTTTCTCATCACCGAGCAAGAACAGGCTCGACTACAAGACAAGAGGAGCGGGACAGGCACGGCTAAGCGAGTCTTCTTTTTCGCCTTCTCCTCATTCTTCATCTTCTTTTTCTCATCACCGAGCAAGAACAGGCTCGAGTACAAGACAAGAGGAGCCGGACAGGCACGGCTAAGCGAGTCTTCTTTTTCGCCTTCTCCTCATTCTTCATCTTCTTTTTCTCATCACCGAGCAAGAACAGGCTCGAGGACACGACGCGGGGAGCCAAACAGGCTCGGCTCCGAGGGTCACAGGGATGTTTCTCCCATCGCCGTCCCTGTGACCCTGAGACTCGTGAAGCCGTGCCTGTCCGGCTCCCCCTCGTCGTATACTCAGCCCTCAACGCCAGCAACCAAGCAAGCCTCTCGGCGCGGGCCCCTGGGTTTCAGACACCCAGCCCGTAGAGACTCGCCAACGCGGGCATCCCATGGGTCCGAGGTCACACCGGCACGCAACTTGGAGCCTGGGGTGCTGAGATTACACCGACCCTACGTCTTTGCAAATGTCGTTCAGCTGTAAGAGAAATAATACACATTTGTTTCTATTTCATTATTATTACTGCACAAGTCTTCTTTTTCTCCTTCTCCTCCTTCTACTTCTTCTTCTTCTCATCACCAAGCAAGAACAGGCTCGAGTACACGACAAGGGGAGCCGCACAGGCACGGCCTCGCAAGTCTTCTTTTTCGCATTTCCCTCATTCTTCATCTTCTTTTTCTCATCACCGAGCAAGAACAGGCTCGAGGACACGACGCGGGGAGCCAAACAGGCTCGGCTCCGAGTGTCTCAGGGTCACAGGGATGTTTCTGCCATCGCCGTCCCTGTGACCCTGAGACTCGCGAAGCCGTGCCTGTCCGGCTCCCCTGGTCGTCTACTCAGCCCTCAACGCCAGCAACCAAGCAAGCCTCTCGGCGCGGGCCCTGGGTTTCAGACACCCAGCCCGTAGAGACTCGCCAACGCGGGCATCCCATGGGTCCTAGGTCACACAGGCACGCAACTTGGAGCCTGGGTGCTGAGATTACACCGACCCTACGTCTTTGCATGTGTCGTTCAGCTGTAAGAGAAATAATACACATTTGTTTCTATTTCAATATTATTACTGCACAAGTCTTCTTTTTCTGCTTCTCCTCCTTCTACTTCTTCTTCTTCTCATCACCAAGCAAGAACAGGCTCGAGTACACGACAAGGGGAGCCGCACAGGCACGGCCTCGCGAGTCTTCTTTTTCGCCTTCCCCTCCTTCTACTTTTTCTTCTTCTCATCACCGAGCAAGAACAGGCTCGAGTACACGACAAGGGGAGCCGCACAGGCACGGCTTTGCGAGTCTTCTTTTTCGCCTTCTCCTCATTTTTCATCTTCTTTTTTTCATCACCGAGCAAGAATAGGCTCGAGTACACGTCAAGGGGAGCCGCAAAGGCACGGCTTCGCAAGTCTTCTTTTTCGCCTTCCCCTCCTTCTACTTCTTCTTCTTCTCATCACCGAGCAAGAACAGGCTCGAGGACACGACGCGGGGGGCCAAACAGGCTCGGCTCCGAGGGTCACAGGGATGTTTCTCCCATCGCCGTCCCTGTGACCCTGAGACTCGTGAAGCCGTGCCTGTCCGGCTCCCCCTCGTCGTATACTCAGCCCTCAACGCCAGCAACCAAGCAAGCCTCTCGGCGCGGGCCCCTGGGTTTCAGACACCCAGCCCGTAGAGACTCGCCAACGCGGGCATCCCATGGGTCCGAGGTCACACCGGCACGCAACTTGGAGCCTGGGGTGCTGAGATTACACCGACCCTACGTCTTTGCACATGTCGTTCAGCTGTAAGAGAAATAATACACATTTGTTTCTATTTCATTATTATTACTGCACAAGTCTTCTTTTTCTCCTTCTCCTCCTTCTACTTCTTCTTCTTCTCATCACCAAGCAAGAACAGGCTCGAGTACACGACAAGGGGAGCCGCACAGGCACGGCCTCGCAAGTCTTCTTTTTCGCATTTCCCTCATTCTTCATCTTCTTTTTCTCATCACCGAGCAAGAACAGGCTCGAGGACACGACGCGGGGAGCCAAACAGGCTCGGCTCCGAGTGTCTCAGGGTCACAGGGATGTTTCTGCCATCGCCGTCCCTGTGACCCTGAGACTCGCGAAGCCGTGCCTGTCCGGCTCCCCTGGTCGTCTACTCAGCCCTCAACGCCAGCAACCAAGCAAGCCTCTCGGCGCGGGCCCTGGGTTTCAGACACCCAGCCCGTAGAGACTCGCCAACGCGGGCATCCCATGGGTCCTAGGTCACACAGGCACGCAACTTGGAGCCTGGGTGCTGAGATTACACCGACCCTACGTCTTTGCACGTGTCGTTCAGCTGTAAGAGAAATAATACACATTTGTTTCTATTTCAATATTATTACTGCACAAGTCTTCTTTTTCTGCTTCTCCTCCTTCTACTTCTTCTTCTTCTCATCACCAAGCAAGAACAGGCTCGAGTACACGACAAGGGGAGCCGCACAGGCACGGCCTCGCGAGTCTTCTTTTTCGCCTTCCCCTCCTTCTACTTCTTCTTCTTCTCATCACCGAGCAAGAACAGGCTCGAGTACACGACAAGGGGAGCCGCACAGGCACGGCTTTGCGAGTCTTCTTTTTCGCCTTCTCCTCATTTTTCATCTTCTTTTTTTCATCACCGAGCAAGAATAGGCTCGAGTACACGTCAAGGGGAGCCGCAAAGGCACGGCTTCGCAAGTCTTCTTTTTCGCCTTCCCCTCCTTCTACTTCTTCTTCTTCTCATCACCGAGCAAGAACAGGCTTGAGTACACGACAAGGGGAGCCGCACAGCCACGGCTTCACGAGTCTTCTTTTTCTCCTTCTCCTCATTTTTCATCTTCTTTTTTTCATCACCGAGCAAGAACAGGCTCGAGTACACGACAAGGGGAGCCGCACAGGCACGGCTTCGCGAGTCTTCTTTTTCTCCTTCTCCTCATTTTTCATCTTCTTTTTTTCATCACCGAGCAAGAACAGGCTCGAGTACACGACAAGGGGAGCCGCACAGGCACGGCTTCGCAAGTCTTCTTTTTCGCCTTCCCCTCATTCTTCATCTTCTTTTTCTCATCACCGAGCAAGAACAGGCTCGAGTACACGACAAGGGGAGCCGCACAGGCACGGCTCCACGTGTCTCAGGGTCACAGGGATGTTTCTCCCATCGGTGTCCCTGTGACCCTGAGACTCGGTTAGCCGTGTCTGTCCGGCTCCCCTCGTCGTGTACACAGCCCTCAACGTGAGCAACCACGCAAGCGAAACCCATCGGCGTCCCTGTGACCCTGAGACTCGCGAAGCCGTGCCTGTCAGGCTCCCCTCGTCGTGTACTCAGCCCTCAACACGAGCAACCACGCAAGTGAAACCCATCGTCGTCCCTGTGACCCTGAGACTCGCGAAGCCGTGTCTGTCCGGCTCCCCTCATCGTGTACTCAGCCCTCAACGTGAGCAACCGCGCAAGGCCCTCGTTGCGAGCCTTCGGGGTTTCAGACACCCAGCCCGTATAGACTCGCCAACGCAGGCATCCCATGGGTCCTAGGTCACACCGGCACGCAACTTTGAGCCTGGGGTGCTGAGATTACACCGACCCTATGTGTTTGCATGTGTAGTTCAGCTTTGAGAGAAATAATACAAATTTGTTTCTATTTCATTATTATTACTGCACAAGTCTTCTTTTTGGCCCTCTCCTCATTCTTCATCTTCTTCTTCTCATCGCTGAGCAACATCAGGCTCGAGGATACAACGCGGGGAGCCAAACAGGCTCGGCTCCATGAGTCTCAGGGTCACAGGTATGTCTCTCCCTTCGGCGTCCCTGTGACCCTGAGACTCGCGAAGCCGTGCATGTCCGGCTCCCATCATCGTGTACACAGCCCTCAACGCGAGCAACCACGCAAGCGAAACCCATCGTCGTCCCTGTGACCCTGAGACCTGCGAAGCCGTGCCTGTCCGGCTCCCCTCGTCGTGTACTCAGCCCTCAACGCGAGCAACCATGCAAGTGAAACCCATCGGCTTCCCTGTGACCCTGAGACTCGCGAAGCCGTGCCTCTCCGGCTCCCCTCGTCGTGTACACAGCCCTCAACATGAGCAACCGCGCAAGGCCCTCGTTGCGAGCCTTCGGGTTTCAGACACCCAGCCCGTAGAGACTCGCCAACGCGGGCATCCCATGGGTCCTATGTCACACCGGCACGCAACTTGGAGCCTGGGGTGCTGAGATTACACCGACCCTATGTCTTTGCATGTGTCGTTCAGCTGTGAGAGAAATAATACAAATTTGTTTCTATTTTATTATTATTACTGCACAAGTCTTCTTTTTCTCCTTCTCCTAATTTTTTCATCTTCTTCTTCTCATCACAGAGCAAGAACAGGCTCAAGTACACGTCAAGGGGAGCCGGACAGGCACGGCTAAGCGAGTCTTCTTTTTCACCTTCTCCTCATTCTTCATCTTCTTCTTCTCATCACCGAGCAAGAACAGGCTCGAGTACACGACAAGGGGAGCCGTACAGGCACGGCTTTGCGAGTCTTCTTTTCTTCTCCTTCTCCTCATTCTTCATCTTCTTCTTCTCATCACCGAGCAAGAACAGGCTCGAGTACACGACGAGGGGAGCCGGACAGGCACGGCTTCGCAAGTCTCAGGGTCACAGGGACGCCGATGGGGCCCTCAACGCGATCAGCCACGCAAGCCTCTCAGCGCGATGTAATCTCAGCACGCCACGCTCCAAGTTGCGCGCCGGTGTAACCTAGGACCCCCGGGATGCCCGCGTTGGGGAGTCTCTTCGGGTCCTGGGTCTCTGAAACGGCAAGGCTCACAACGAGGGCCTTGCGCGGCTGCTCGCGTTGAGGGCCATCTCTCCCATCGGCGTCCCTCTGACCCTGAGACTCGCGAAGCCGGGCTGTCCGGTTACCCGAGTCGTGTCCTCGAGCCTGTTCTTGCTCGGCGATAAGAAGAAGTAGGAGAAGGAGAAGGAGAAGAAGGAGAAGGAGAAAAGGAAGACTCTTGCGCAGTAATAATAGTAAAAAATAAACACATTTGTATTATTTCTCTTATAGCTGCAAGACACACGCAAAGACGTAGGGCCGATGTGACATTAGGCCGGTCGCTTGTCGGTCGGGTTCCCTGTGACCCTTAGACCCGCGACGCTGGACTGGCCCGGCTGTCAGTGTCGCATACTCGAGCCTGTTCTTGCTCGGTGATAAGAAGAAGAAGAAGGAGGAGAAGGAGAAGAAGGAGAAGAAGGAGAAGAAAAAGAAGGCTCTTGCGCAGTAATAACAATAAAAAAGAAACACATTTTTATCATTTCCCTTATAGCTAAACGACACACGCAAAGACGTAGGGCCCATGTAATCTCAGCACGCCACGCTCCAAGTTGCTCTCCGGTGTGACCTAGGACCCCCTGGATGCCCGCGTTGGGGAGTCTCTTCGGGTCCTGGGTCTCTGAAACCGCAAGGCTCACAAAGAGGACCTTGCTCGGCTGCTCGCGTTGAGGGACATCTCTCCCATCGGCGTCCCTCTGACCCTGAGAAGGAGAAGGAGAAGGAGAAGAACCAGGAGAAGAACCAGGAGAAAAAGAAGACTCTCGCGCAGTAACAATAACAAAAAATAAACATGTTTTTATTATTTCTCTTATATCTGCAAGACACACGCAAAGACGTAGGGCCGGTGTGACACGAGGCCGGTCGCTTGTCGGTCGGGTTCCCTGTGACCCCTAGACTCGCGACGCTGGACCGGCCCGGCTGTCAGTGTCGCGTACTCGAGCCTGTTCTTGCTCGGTGAGGAGAAGGAGAAGGAGAAGGAGAAGGAGGAGAAAAAGAAGACTCTTGAGCAGTAATAATTCATAAAAGAAAATCATTTTTATTATGTTGGTGTTGTACCGACTCGTGCCGCGGATGCATTGTTAGTAACGGCCTTCTCTCCGAGCTGGTCCCTGTGACCCGAGGGCACGCGCAACGAGCGTCCCCGGCTGGCAGCGTTGCGTACTCGAGACCTGTTGTTGCTCAGTGAGCGTTGAAAAAAGAAAATTACGTTGCGGTGGCAAAGCGTCTGACTTGTTTTTGGTACTCTCCGCACGCCACGCTCCAAGTTGCGCGCCGGTGTGACAGAAAAGGAACAAGAACAGGAGGAAGAGGGAAATTCATTTTTATTCCTTTTTTATAGCTGCACAGGACACACGCGAAGACGCAGGGCCTGTAGCACGTCGGCCGGGGTCCCAGTGACCCGAGGGCACGCGCGGCGAGCATCCCCGGCTGCCAGCTTGGCGTACTCCAGCCCGTTGTCGCTCGCTGATGCGAACGAGAGGAAGAAGTGGTTGAAGAAGAAGAAGAAGAAGAAGAAGAAAAAGACTCTTGCTCATTGATAATAATAATAATAATAATAATAATAATAATAATAATAATAATAATAATAATAATAAAGGAAGAAGGAAATTCATTTTATTCTTTTTAGACCTAGGGCCTGTAGCACGTCGGCCCGGGTCTCAGTGACCCGAGGGCACACGCCGCGAGCATCCCCGGCTGCCAGCGTGGCGTACTCAAGCCTGTTGTTCATTGGTGATAATAAAAATAATAATTATAAGAAGAAGAAGAAGAAGTAGCAGAAAATGAGGTGGCACACGTTTTTTTCTAAAAATAATTTGTATCGCTGCACGCCACACACAAAGGCAGGAGACTGTCACACACACACAAACACATGCTGGGTCAACCAGACCCTGGGACAACACAAGGGTTAAAGTTGCTTTGGAAGAGGTAGGGTAATATTCTGTAATGAACCTTGACACAGGTTTCCACTCACAAATAAACCCGAACCTACGATAATATGATCCTGTATCCTGATCACTATTTGCAGCTGAGAATTGTTAATAACTGTTAATTAGGTCATAGGTGTTTTATAGCAACCTAAGTTTTGTCTGTTTTCCCTCAGATTGCTATATCTATCTTTGCACACCAAGATGTTATTCTGACAATCTTGACAAACTGTTCACTCATGACCAATTGATCACTAATAGGACGACACTATAGTTATTGTAATACAAATTTATTATAGATAAAAAGGCCACTGATGGACGAACTCTAATATTTTTTTCTCTTTTGCTTTTCAGTCAAAATGCCCGGGTCAACAATGAAAACCTGCATATCTTGCATGCAGCATATACGTGTTGCATGCAAGATATGCAAACTTTGTGGAGCCCAACAGCAAATGAAAAAGGCTGTTGGAAAAGCTAAAGGTAAAGCCGACAGGGAATGGGGAGCCAAGCTTAAAAAAGGTGGAAATTTGAACAAATTGATGAATGCTTCCCGGGTTCTGGTAAGCTCTTCACCACCTGTAGCCTGCCGACTCTTCACACTAGTTACATATCCCGGTCGAATGGATGTATAATAGTAATAATTATCATAATTATTATAATTAATTTTATTTGTATAGAACATTTGTAACATTCATGCTCAAATCGGACAATCGTATAATAGAACATATAAAATTGATAGTCATTGTTTTTTCTACCCTCCCAAGGTCATAGCCCCATTTCTTACAAAATTTACTGCCCAGAAAACTGTAAAAAAACTCTATTAGGTGGACAGGTGGACAGGTTATAGGCCATACTGTTTGACCAGATCAGGGCCATGGTCAATTCGAACAACAAGGATATGGAGGCACTGACAATATAATGTTTTTTGTTTTTAATAGTTAATCCATTTTTATTATGTTCCCGATTTGTTTTCAGGTTCACAAATTGAAAATGGCGGGGTTGCATCCAATGCTTCTCTTTGGGAGGGAGAAGAAGGGCTCTGTGTCCTGTGACTCAATCAGTGGCCTGGAGCTAGTTTCAAACACCGATTACAAGTCCTTGAAAATCATAGAAGGACTGTATGGAAGCCTTGTGACAGGTTAGTCCACAAAATGTTTTGTTTGTGCTAGTGTAGTCTTTATTAAATATTTTTAGTTACAATTCAAGATCTCACAACACCAACTCTGGGGGGATAGAGTCTACAGTGAGCTTTGAACGGTCATTGAGTCATTATACATTTTGTGATCAGAAACCATATTAGAAGAAAACCGCAACCCCTTGGACCAGATATATAGAATTACAGAGTTTTCATCCAAATATGTCATTCTTGGTGTATGGACATTATTAATAAGCATACTCTACTGGCAGCAACTCCAGCATTTAACATGAAAATCAAATTATAAATATTCTTTTGAAATATTTTTATTCTGCCTTCGTTTTATCAACAATGTTTTTCATGACTTCATGCTGCCTTATCCAACTGCTGCACTTTCTTCACAAATTGTTCAAGCAGTCCAAATTCCAGGGTTAAATTTGCACAACATTTTTTGTAGCTTTATTTTTACATATGCAGTCCATAAACATGTGATAAGTACGGTGGCCCTGAGAGCTCAACGAACAGCAACTTAAGAAAACACATGCAAGTTGACAAAACACATGCTAGTTGACAAAACACAAGCAAAGTAAGAAAACATCTTCATCAATTTCACAACACAACACAACACATTACAGAAACGCGCTGCAAATAGACACACGCGCTGCAAATAGACACACTCGCTGCAAATAGACGAACGCGCAGCAAATAGACGAACGCGCAGCAAATAGAGGCGACAACACAATGGAAGTGTTTCCAGAGGACAGCTAAAAGGGATGGACACAGGAGACACTAAAACGTCCAATACACCATACAATTTCGGTTCCGCACAGGGTTCGGCAACCCGCGGCTCTGGAGCCGAACGCGGCTCTTCAGCCCCTCTGCAGTGGCTGTACTGTACAGTGTTGTGCATATGTTTCGCGATCGCTGAACTTAACGAATCACTTTTCATATTTTTAACGTGAACGTAAAGATGAACGTGAAATACCAGAAGCGGGTGTTTGTGTGTTGTGTGTGTGTGTGTGTGTGTTGGTGTAGCGGGCTGACCGGTCTCGGGTCTCGGGGCACCGACCCCGCCCACTCGCTCAGTAGAGGGGGCAAAATGTCTCTTCTGATAGTAAAGGTTTCAAAACCCTGCTCACTATGGACAATACATTTCCTCACAAACAGGGGCTTGCTTGTTAGCGCTTCTTATTCAGTTTAACAGGAGAAGACGGCATGTCTCTAGATCGGACCATCTTCAGAGCTCAGAGCTCACTGTGGCTCTCTCCGAGCGAGTGGGAGGGGTCGGAGCCCCGGTGCGCTGGCCACACACGCGCACACACACACACACACCCACGCCCGCTCCTGGTATTTCATGAGGGCCTGATACGATGATGATTTAAAAAATGAACGTGACGTTTAATCACGTTCATCGTTACGTTCACGTTAATAATATGAAAACTGATTTGTTAAGTTCAGCGATCGTGAAACATATGCACAACACTGTACAGTACAGCCACTGTAGAGGGGCTGAAGAGCCGTGTTCGGCTCCAGAGCCGCGGGATGACAACCCCTGTGCGGAACCGAAATTGTATAGTGTATTGGACGTTTTAGTGTCTCCTGTGTCCATCCCTTTTAGCTGTCCTCTGGAAACACTTCCGTTGTGTTGTCGCCTCTATTTGCTGCGCGTTCGTCTATTTGCTGCGCGTTCGTCTATTTGCAGCGCGTGTGTCTATTTGCAGCGCATGTGACTATTTGCTGCGCGTTTCTGTAATGTGTTGTGTTGTGTTGTGAAATTGATGGAGACGTTTTCTTACTTTGCTTGTGTTTTATCAACTAGCATGTGTTTTGTCAACTTGCATGTGTTTTCTTAAGTTGCTGTTCGTTGAGCTCTCAGGGCCACCGTAGATAAGGAATCTTTAAGCTTATGAAAATGTTACTCCCTTAACAACTGACTCATTATATTTTTTAATAAGCACAAATTAGATCCTAAACACAACACAGCACACTGAATACGCTTTAGCATTTATTCTTGACCTAGCTCCTGTGCTGCTGACTATATCTTTCACAGGCTTCACTACACTAAGATTGCCATTGTGTATCAGGAGATGTTTAATATTGTGAGATGAAGTACAACTTTGAAAATTATAAACGTGGAATTAAAAAGTAGGATAGTCACAATAATCAGAACTAAAAGTTGACAGTTTTATAATGTCACCAGACTTCCATCTCAGTAGAATGGAATTTTACTGAATCAAACAACCACATTATTTAAATTTAGAACTCCCTTAAGATCACTTTTTGGCTATATCAGCAAGCCAACCCAGCCACAGAAGCCACAGTCATCCTACCAAATGTAGCTCAGTATTGTTTTATTAGGGTCAGGCATTTTTTAGGTCTGTATGTGTCCAGCTTTGTGTACACTCCTATGTGTGCAAATGTTTATATCATTTTTGAGATATCACTTGCAGCTATGTCATTTCTATCTAGGCGTTTATAATGAATGTCTAATAATGCCAGACATGTTGTGAATAGAGACAGTATCATTAATTGTCCTCGTTTTAATGTACAGGATCAAGACAGATTAACACTCCCAAATAGGTAATAGTGTAGATACTTACCTTTACAGTGATTGTTTAAAGAGAGAGGGCCAACCCATTAACTCCAGTGGACCCAGAGGGACCGAGGGAACTGGCTGAATCCCCTCTTCATCCAGAAGCAACGGAGGAGGAGGGAGAGGAACGGGAGGAAGGGGAGGAGGAAGAGACATTCGACCTCTTGTTGACACCTTGTGGTAAGAAGAAGTTTATGTTTATGTTTATGTTTACAAGTCTTATCTTACTAACATCCAAGTTAGTTTCAATAAACATCCTAGAATACATTCAGTATGTATTTACTTTGTCATTTATGTTTTTTCTCTTTTGCCAACTGTACATTAGACCCTGCACCTACAGCTCCTGCCACAGCCTCATCCACCTCGCATTCACCTCCTGGACCAAGTTCCCCACCCTCATCTCCCCCGCTCTCCAACTCAAAAGAGAGCTGTCCACCAAAACATCCCGCTAAGACCCTGCAAATCAACCATTTACGTAAAGTATGTTTACCCAATAAGTTTCATTTAATATTTGGACTTTCACCACAGTTCAAACAAGGTTCATACTATCGTGTGTTCATTCTTTTATGTGTTGGATCTCAAACATTTTCTTCCACTAACTCCCTAGGCACCCGCAAAGTTGGAAAAAAAGTCAACCCAAAAAGTAAGATTTAAACACTATTCCATTTTCCAGAATTTAATTTCACATCTTTAACAGAGTTAAGCAAATTCTTTATCAAGTTAGATCTAAATATGACATTTAGAGTTGTGGCTAACTAATTATATTTATATTCCTCTGACTAGGAAATTAATTGTCTCTTTTAATTTTTCAGACTGCAATTACCACGACTCAATGGGAAGTTACCCATATTCTAAAATCTGCACGGAAAGAGTTCGAGATGTAAGTTGAATATTGCACATTTACACTGAATTTAAATATTTTATGGTACACTATTATGTATATTTTACAATTAATGTTTTACAATTATGTTTCGAGGGAAATGTTTTAATTGTTAACATAATGTGTAAATTAATGAGTTAATGTGTGCATTCCTGGATCAGACATGATATGTGTTTGTTAATCTGGTTAGAAAACATCTTATGCAGTAGGGGATGCTGACTTAAAAGATAGTTTGATTTGGATTTCAACAGTATACATGCAGATAAGAATGCCCTGTGTGCAATTATCCAGGTGAATTCTTACTCACCACTAGCTTTGTGAAATACATAAAATATTCAGTTTACACAGATTACTAAGATGGTACTTTATATTTGACATCTGACTGACCTTTGCAGGAAGATCCTTTCAGGGCTTCTACTGTCAATTTTCATATTGTAGTGGAATATGCACATTAACTGCTTCATATACACATGATTTTTTCATCGTTAATGATTTAAATTTGTATTCTTTATGACCACTAATTGTTTTCAGGGGGTAAAGGAGGTGAATGTGAGGTGGCTGCCATGCCCCAAATGGTATGTATAATGCTTCATATCTGATGCCACATCGTGATGCACCATCACAAGTTCTGAATTTTTATTTTACTCCATAGAAGGTAGCTCTGTTATGATGTTGGATTCAAGTCAATCTAAATCTATTTACAATAACTATTTAACTATTAACAATACCATACCATACCATATTTACCTCCATTGGTTCTCTGTTTAAATGTTCCTGTGCATTTATATGCCCATAGTGATTAAAGATCCATTTACACTAAACATATTTTCTCTTTCCAGTTTTGTTGTAGCAATTTGAGGTGGAAAGATTCCTGGGTCCCTAAAACAGAGTTGGAATAATCCGGCAGAGGAGGATGCAGCTTATATTTCTGCTTGTTTGACGTGTAATTTGTTATTTTAGATGTTATTGTATATTGTGTTAATGTTACATTTACTGTTTCTTGTTCTATTTTACTGTTTTTAAATAAAATGTTATTTAAAAACTGTGTTTTGTGACTTAAAATGGGTTAAACATCTGCAGCTCACAGAAGGCAATTGTATCGCAACTCCCATCTCCAGCACAGCATGTTCTTGTATGGAAAAGGCCTACCAAGCTATTTAATAGAGGTTATGCCACAGTAATTTTCAACAATATGTGTGCAACATTGACTTTTTCCCAATATTTCTAATTGAACTATTACACACTTAAATCTTGGCCATATATGACCTCTCTGTCAGCCGAGGGATGGTTGGTCATATCAAGTTAATATAAAAAAAATACATATGAACTCTGCAACATGGTGATTCAGCAGGGTGACAGCCACAGGAAGAACCTGTTCCTGAACCTGCTGGTCCGGGAACGGAGGACCCTGTAGCGCCTCCCAGAGGTGAGGAGGGCAACAGTCTGAAACTGGGGTGTGAGAAATTGGTTTGTTAATGAACAAAGGTGTCTAAGTTGGTCCAAAAGTGAAACATATGATTGTGTATAAAGCAAATACACATATTTTGACCATATCTGGCCATTAAATACCACTTAAACCGATTTGATCCAGCTTGGACCTCAATGGGGTCTGAGAATGTACGCCACAGAGTTTGGAGCAAGATGACATCGTTGTAAAGGTCTTGGCCTCTGTAGTAACATTATGTCAGTGGGAAAATTGTGGATGGCTCCTGCTCCTAAGGGGTGAGCTTTGAACCTTGCATCTGAGTCAGCTTTGATGGCTTACAGGATGGAAACTAAATATGCAACAGACATGGTATGAACTGTTTTGGAAAGGTCTTGATCTCCCCTAACATAGCCCAATGCCAAACTATGGGGGGCGCCACTGAGTAGGGCCAAAACCTTGAAAAAACAAGATTTTACCATTTTATTAGTAAGAAAAACTAAATCTGACCTAACAGGTGTTTTTCTTAGACCAAAATACCATAAAGAAGCATGCAAGGTCCCATGTCACAATCTCACAAAATAGTGAAAATACATCAGAACTACAAAAGGTGAGAACAACACACATACACGTACGGGACCACCATTCCGATTTGTAGTTCTTTGTATCCTTCTTCCGGGTTCAGATTAGGGTTCTAAAAATATGGTTTGGAAAACATATTAGCGGTTTGTTTTTAACCAAATATGCTTAAAATAAATATCGTTATAAAAAACAGACACATATACGTTTACCAATGCTTTTTCACACTTTATTGTTACCGCGCTGTTCCGCGGACAGAAAAGGGTGCATTCACTGCCCAACGGATTTATCACCGTTTTCACACAAATCTTCAGGAACTATTACTAGAATTATTTATTGGTATAAAGTGTTAAAATGGTTAACAATTTGTTTATATACAATCTGCCTTCCAAACAAAACCATATAAAAGCATAGAAATTGATTAATAATCAACCAGTTATTTCGGATGACTAATAGAATCAGATGGCTTGTGAACATACCTCAAGTTCAGTCAGACAACTCACGTTCGAGCATTGAGAATATAGAGTAACCACAAAAGGTTTTAATGTTGCAGGAAATAAGATTTGTTTAACAGAATGAATAATAATGTAGACTGATCGTACACTTGTTTAAAACTACTTTCTTGGCAATAAAAATTACACATTGATTAAGGAATAACTCAGATATGCAGTGACAATATTTTATTGAATACAAGTAGAACATCAATACATTGGAAAACATACTAAATTATGATGGCTTAATTGTGTTGTTGAAAAATATGTTTTAATATCGAGGTATTCAATGGCTTTCCCTACATTGATATTATTTATAAAAATATACAATGAATACAAAAGTGCGACATCCTCTGTCCATAACCCTCAACAAGAGTAAGGAAAAACTACAAAAAAAAAAACTATTAACAGGGGGTAAAAAATGTAGAAACCTCAGAGAGAGCCACATGTGAGGGATCCCTCTCCCAGGATGGACAGAAGTGCAACTGATGCCGCTTTATCAGATCTGACAATTAAAAACACTTAAAGTAAACTTAACTATTTAACCCTAAACCTAAGGCAGTATTTAGGATTGCTAAGGGTCAACAACGTCCTCCTCTGGAATCTGCTGTCCACTGTCAAGACCCTATATAGGAAAATATAAGGAAATACATGGTAATTTACATTTAGTTCAATGTGTATGATCCACAGAAAAATGCATTTCTCATAAATGTTTAAAACAATATTCAACTAATCACAGTATCTATGATTACTGTCCCATGTTAAAATGTCATTAATCACCTGCATGTCAATGTCCTCCTCCTCATCAGGCTCTTCCCCCCAAACAAGGTCCAGCATTGACCCTTGAAGCCCTGCCTTTATTAGCTCCAAGTACTTTTGCCTCACTAAGGCAAGTTGAGAATGCTGCTGAAACAATTTGCACTTGAGCTCTCCCTGGAGACCTTGAAGGCCTTCTTTGGATAGACTCCTGTGGCTACCTTAATTATGAAGACAAAAAAAAAATTATGATTCATTTTTGATATGGTGCATAAACAGAGACAACTCCTAACAATTTTTGATCAATGCTTACCCTCTAGGCACCATGGATTGCGGTTTGTGGATCGCGCACCGGGGGTCGCGGTGTTGGATCCAGTGTGGCAGATTCTGAATCATGTGGGCTGATCATGGTGCTGGTGGCGGACCCTGTGTCGCGTTGGCATTGGGCACGGGCGGTGGACCAGGACCGCGGTGGTGGCTTGTGATGGGTCCTGGTGGGCGGCGGTGGACGGTGACTGAGGACTGGAGTGGCGTCTGGTCTGGATGGTGGATCGTGGACTAGATGGTTGCTGAGCATGGACTGTGCTTGCAGCGGAACTGCTTGGCATGTCATGTTGGGGTTGTCCATCGGGATGTCTCCCCTAATCAAATGCTGCTATAGACTTTGATTATTGATGATGTTCTCCTGCACGTGGCATCTATTGCACTTCTGTCCGTCCTGGGAGAGGGATCCCTCACATGTGGCTCTCTCTGAGGTTTCTACATATTTTTACCCTGTTAAAAGGGTTTTTAGTAGTTTTTCCTTACTCTTGCTGAGGGTTAAGGACAGAGGATGTCACACCCTGTTAAAGCCCTATGAGATGAATTGTAATTTGTGAATATGGGCTATACAAATAAAATTTGATTGATTGATTGATTGATATGCTCGTGAAAAGACCACTCAAGTCATGCTCCCTTTTCTTGAGGTACTCCCAATGCTGCCTTACTTCGGTAGCAAGGATTTTGACCTCCTCCTCAAGTCTTTTCACATACATGACATTGTCAAACAACTTATTTTTTGCAAGGAAATCAATGCCATCTAAAAATGCATCCATGAAAATTCCATGCATTAGTTCACAGTGGTGGAAGGGGAAAAACCACACACAAACACATACAAACAAATGAGACACACTGTCTCACACAAGGAGAGAGGACAAAGGACAGATGTTGGCTCTTAAAAGAGGCTTTTTTTTATCTATAAAGGACTTGGTTGAGGTCGGAGTTAGGAGCAAGGGACAGGTAGGGTGCGGTCGGTGAAGGAGAAGAACGACTCAACATCTGGCGCGAGGCAGTGTGGGGGGGGGGGGGGGGGGGGGGTGGGCGAAGGAGAATGATGCAACGTCCGGCGCACGGCTCTTGTTACGGACGTGGTTATGTGCTGTAGAAAATAATTTGTCCTGATTAAATACACATCTTGTGTGTCCTTCTTCTACCGATGCCTTGCACTATATGAAAAGATAGTAATGTAACGGGGGCAATTTACAAAGTGTTCCGGTTTGACGGCAAGGAGCGACAAAAGCACCCATAGCAACCCTCTTAGATACGACAGAAACTCTTCGGAATAACTAACAAACCATCACCGTAGAAGTTCACTGAATGAAAATATTGAAACTGAAACACACATATCTCGCCATGAATATCTTCAAAACACATTTTTATTAAGAAACATTACTTAAACATAGCGTTTTCCAAAAAAGAATACAGCAATCTCCGCCATGTTGCTTTATCAGAGCAACGCAGAGCGAGAGCACGGCAGAGGTCTGCGCAGGCGCACTGGTCGTTTGGAGCATTTCGTCAGATCTGTACGGATATTTTTACATTGCGTCTTTAGTAAGACCATGTTGTGCAGTGAGCACTTCAGGAGAGAGGACTTTGACAGGGGGGGGCAGACTGTCCGGCTTAAAGATGGTGTTGTGCCAACCATTTTCAACTTTCCAGCTCATCTTCAAAGGGTATGTGTATCAGTGACCAACAATAATTTAAGGTGTATAAGATTGAAGTATAAATATAAATATGTGATTATGTCACATTTTAGCTTTTTGTTTCTGCAAGTTATATAATGTGTTGTTTATTACAGCACATTTTAGACATTCAAAACTTCTTTACTGTTTATTTTAGTCGGTAGCAACAAGAACCAAAACCACTTCTAGAAGGGCGGATGACAACCTGCCAATGGACTTCATGCCTGATGTTGTGATTTTTCTGTGGAATGTCACAAACTAATGAGAGCATCATGTGGCTTGTTATATTAAATCCTTTATCTTGGTGATACCCAGAAAGGTCTATGATGGTGTTAGTTGTCTAAGAGCCCAATATTATTTGAGGTGGTACTCAGTGTAAAAAGTTTGAAAACCACTATTTTTAGAGCATAATACTATTTTTTTAGAACAAAACATAATTATTCATAACTACGTAGTGTCATAACATCTCTGACATTTATAACAAATCAAACCGTTTAATAATCGGTTGAAAATTGAGTAAGTTATAGTTAATCAAAAAGTGCATGTTCCACTACTAACACAATGTTATGGCTGGGCGAGCAACCCCTGGCAAGATGGCCGCCACGTTCGACTCCGTTTGCCGGTGTTCCAGTTTAACTGGCGGGCATGGCTTCTGGCGACATTCCAGATGTTGAGGCTGTTTTTCAAAGCCGGTGGCAGATTCGTCATTTTTCAAAAAGCGCCTGTGTGTGAAGTGTGGTGATCAGCTGAAGGTCTTGCTGAAATAAAAATCCTACAAAAACCCTTCACGAGTTCATGTATTTTTTTTCAAAAACCCTTCACGAGTTCATGTATTTTTTTTTTTTTTACCATTTAAATGTATATTTTGGTCTCAACATGATGCTGACACGGGTCAGCATCATGTTGAGACCAAAATATACATTTAAATGGTAAAAAAAAAAAAATAGTAAAAAATCCTTGATCGGGATTCGAAACAACAAGCTGAAACACTATAAGCTTCAAGCCTGATGACGATTTCACTACACCACCGAGTCACTGAAATAAACATTGCGCGTTTTACAAATCTGACGCTCCTCTTCATAGGAGACACAGGGAGCATTGAAGAACACACACGCGTCACCAGCTCCACTCGAAGTGCTTTTGTTTGTCGCTGGTGATCATTACAACGCGCACACGCCAAACAAGTGCTACCATCCCTCACATCAACAAGGCGGAAGCTCGAGCGGTGTTTTCATGAGTTAAGTTGGTGAACGTGCTTCTAATGGACGTGTGGAGCTTCACGTGTCCTCCTGTGGCTGCTGGTTAAAGTCAGCGGACGGGATTTTAAAAGATGTTCTCGCTGTTGTCGATGATCAGGTTCTGTCATCGGAGAATGAAAACAAGCCAAACGCTCATCACAGAACGGGTGTGTTGGTTTGTCGCAGCTTCTGTAAGTCAAGTGTTTTTTATCTGTGTGAAATCAACAGATGATCTGTCCGAAGTGTGTCGAGTGTGTTGTCAACATGACACATGTGTGACGAGGCAAAATATAAATGTGAAAAAATCCCACCACGGGAATCGATCTGCTGTGGTCCACATAAAAATAAACATAGTGACAATGGCACTGTCCACTGTACCACTGATCAGAGTGATTAATAGATTCACCTGTATGCTTTTATCACTGTGAAGCCTGTGCACAACTTAGCATGCGTTATTGTTTCAGGGACCACGCCCAGGTTAGCTTGTGACAGTCAAAATGTAACCGTAAACTCAGAGTTATCGGTCACACGTCACACATTTGGACACCGCTGCGCCCGTGTGCTTAGCACACGCACGACATCATGAAAAACGGCTGTATCCTGCACTAATACAAAGCAGAAGCCACAAAAGAGTGTGCGTGCTTACTATAAGTCTGCGTTTCATGTGCTCGTTGATATCATGGTTGGTATGAAGCAAGTATACAAATGGTGTGGCTATTACTTACCTTTATGGTAAGTAATAGCCACACCATTTAAGATTTGTTTGGGTCATCTGTTAGTTATCTCCGTTTCCTCATCAGACACAGGTGGAAATTCCAACACAATACAAATACTATTAAATGAAACTGTAAGTAAGGAATACATGGCCAAGAGGTTTTATAAAAACTCCCCAGCTTATGTTCACCAGTTAATATATTAGCACATCACAAACATTTTAATTTAATACAAATGCCATCCATGTCAGTGGCGGTTTGGGGAACGGGCGAAACGGGCACATTCATCATCTGGCCCGCTTCGTGGTTCTCTCTGGCCCGCGAAGCGGTTCTCTATTATCTATCATATCATATGATAGATAATAGAGAACCGCTTTGCGGGTCTCTCTGGCCCGTGAAGCGGTTCGCTATTATCCATGATTTATTTAATTTTTTTAAGGGCTCGTGCCGCCCCCCACCTGACATGAGAAGGTGCCGCCCGGGCGGCTGCCCGGTTCAATCGTGCCCAAAACCGCCACTGACTTTGATACTAATTTGACACTTGTGTAAAACGTTTGGCTAATTATAATTATACAAGCACTGGAAAAATAATTAGGAACGTAATTTCACACACGCTCAATCAAAGTCACCTGTTGGTGGCAAAGCCTAAATATATGTGTTTTCAGCTTACATGATTTGTAGCGAGTAAGGAGATTCAGAGAGAGACAGCGAGAGAAAGGAAGAGAGAGAATTACAAATAGCTTTAGAGAATTGAGAAAGTGATAGAGTTTGGTAGATTGTTGAGGCAAGGTTAAAGTATTTAGTTAAAGTATTTAGAGTATTTACAGCAGGGATAGTATAGACACATATTGCAGATATAGGATCGATAATTGTAGATATTAGATATAGGATAGATTTGAGTAGTGTCACAGTCTGCTCATCTCCTGCCTGCCAGTATTTTTCCACTCACCTGTCTCTGCTCCACTCTGCCAGTCAGCCACACCTCCTCATCAGGCCAACTCTTCACACCTGTGTCAGCCCTGGCTGTATTTAATCCTGCTCCTGTCTCTGCTTCAGTGCCAGATCTTGTGCGTTATGCCTGACTTCCAGCGTATTTTCCCCGGACTGTTCACCTGTTGCCGACCTCGTCGACCCCTGACCTGCCTACCTCGTCTCTGCCCTGGACATTACCTCAGCCTTCTGCCTTCGACCACGAGTTTCGCCTTTTCCCTCCTGTTTACGCTCCTGCTCGGCTCTGTGGCTCCACAGCCCCCCACTGGACCTGTCTACCAGCTAGTCTGCCTGTGCTGCTTTTGGGTCCTCACCATATCCGTGACAAGTAGCAGTAGGCATAAATTAGCACAGGGTAATATTCAGATTAGTAACAGTTTAGTCAGGGACACATAGTTAGATAGTTAGACTGGACCGTAAAATGGTCAGGGAAATTGAAGACTTCCTGAGGCATAATGCCTATCCTTTAGGTTTATCCTCCAAAGAGCGGTATACCATAAAGAGGAGATGTGAAAATTACATCTTCAAGGGTAAGTAGTGGCCTTGTCTTTCCAAACAATAAGGCACTGATGTGGAGTTACTAATATCATCATGGCCCTCAGATGGGCAGCTTTACTATGTATGCCGTAGAAGGAAGCAGGGCGAGTATCTCGCCAAAGTAGTTACGTCACCAGAGGAGGCAAACAATGTGTTTGTGGCCTTCCAAGCGAGCATGGAGGCCATTGCGGGATGGAGAAAACACAGTATGCCATTTTCTTGCGATACTACTGGCCTGGGATGGAAGAGGACATATGGAAATGGGTGAGCTTGAATTAATTTTGTCAGTAACCTCTGTGCATGGTGTAGTAAATTACACATTCTATTTCATATTCAATTTGATTCTTTTTTCATTTAATGATTCCTCACATTTGTTTAGGTATTGGAGTGTCCTCCCTGCCAGGCCAGAAGGAATGTCCTCAAAATAAAGAAGGCTTACGTTCCAATTCAGGTGACTGCCCTGAAATAACATCTTATCCTGGAAAAACAACACATTTCCATAACATGTTCTCTTTCCTCAGGTAAATGAGCCACTTGAGCTTGTTGGGATGGATCTGGTTGGAAAACTGACACCGACCAAAAATGGCCACCAGTACATTTGTGTCATGATTGACTACTTTACCAAATGGACAGAGGCCTATCCATTGAGGACCAAATGTGCTGCTGAGGTGACAGACTGCATTATGGACTTCTTCTATAAGTTTGGTGCTCCAAAAAGGCTTCTCACGGACCAAGGAAGAGAATTTGTTAATACGGTAAGAACTCCTCATGCCATCTGTATCATCAGCGCCGCCGCTCCCATAACGCACACTACGCACTGTGCGTAGGGCACAAAGTCCTGAGGGGGCATCAAAAAATAGGCAACTGGAAAATCATCAGTTATAATAATTATGTAGCCGCTCGTTTTGGGGACACTAGAGCAGGTCATGCGTTCGGGACTGCACACCCGTTTATTCTCCCCACATTTTACAACTTAACTCATATCATCACAGATCGCATTTACTTTAAAACCCCCTTTCAAAATAAGAGTCACTACCAACAACCCATTTAGAACAGGAAATACAACTCAACCCTCAACAATAACGTCATTAAATAAAATAGCTTACAATTATAATACCGATATTATTTCAGTATAGAAATATTAGGCACCTTTTAGGCATGTATATCACAAAACAGGCAGAACAAGAGATGTATTTAATCGCTCAAAAAAAGTTATGATGGTGTGAATTGTTTGCTTCTAAATCTATGCTTTATTGAAGAAAATTGCTCACTTGTATACTTCTGCTTTTAAGTTTGTATTTATGGATGACTATTTAATTTCTACGAAGATTTTGCACATCTCAATACTTATATGTATGTTTTGGCTGTTCTTTGTACTGGGTTTACAATTAGATTTTCCTTTATCGTTTTAATAAAATGTAGAACTGTTAGAAACAAACCTTTTTATTCAAGGGGAGGGGGGGGATCATAGAGGAGTTATGCTTAGGGCACCAAAATAGCTAGCTGCGGCACTGTATCATAAATGTTATGGGCTCAATATCAATGTTTCCACTTTTCTTTCAGCTCAACTATAATGTCTGTGAGAAGCTTGGCATTAAGAGAAGTCTCTGCTCTCCCTACCACCCCCAGACCAACGGCTTGGTGGAAAAAATGAATGGAACTATTCAGAGGTATGGTATATGTCAGTTTATGACTTTTTTCACATTGCAATCTTAATGTCTCAATGTTGTGTGTATGACCTAACAGGACCTTGACCAAATTGGTGGGGGAAAAAACCAAACACCTGGGATGGCCACCTCTAAGCAACCCTTTTTGCTTTAAGGACGGAAGAAGCAATTGACCACCAGATACTTCCCGAGGAGTATTTGGTATGTAGGAAAGTACACATGTAATGTATGTATTTTGGGAAAAACTGGAAATTAGGATGTTTCAATTCATGGCTGCTGTAACTTAACATTCTGATGTGTTTCTTGACAGAGGTGACAAATGATGGTGTGGAGGCTCTTATTGCCCAGGAGACCCAACCTGTTGGAATGAAGAGCCTCCCTGCCCACTACTGAAGGGCTCAAGCCAACATGGAGAAAGTAAGGGAAAAGATCAAGAGAGAGGAGATGGGTCATGACGACCATTTTAAAGTTGGCCAAAAGGTGATGAGGGCAAACATACGCCAGGAGCAGAGAAAGGGGGGGGGGGGGGGAATGGAGACCTCCATGCTCTGCCCCTTCACGATCGTGAAATTGGAGGGGAAAAACCCGGATCTAGTCACGCCGAAAAGTAAAGTCATTCATAAAGTCAACATTGACCAATTAAGCCCATATATTGAGCCTACGCCGCGCATCCCCCACAAATGGATGACCGAATCCACAATGTCCCTCTCACCCTCATCTCAAGTCGCCTCAACCTCAGCACCCTCAGTTCCAGCCCCGTCCCCCTCATCTCCAGTGGCCTCCCCATCATCTCAAGCCCCCTCATCTCCAGTGGCCTCCCCATCATCTCCAGCCCCATCATCTCCAGCCCTGTCAGCCTCATGTCCAGTCGCCTCTACCTCATCTCCAGCCGCCTCACCGTCACCCCCATCTGCAACAGTGTGTGTCCCTTCAGACATTTTGGAAACAGGTAATAGCTAATTATGACTTAAGTTATTTTGCTAATATTTATTGCAAGTAATATGTAAACTTTTTTCTACATAGTGGTACACAACATTTGGGCTGGGAAAAAGCCGGAGGTGTTGTGGAGCAAAGCAGGCCCTTACAAACTGTTTACACGGAACCTCCAGGAACACCTTCGTCCAGATGCACTTGTGGAAAGTGAAGTAAGCAAAGTTTTCAGCATTTGGATTTTTTATTTAGAAGTGGGTTCAAATTTGATTCCACCTAACGATTGCGCTGTGTAATTTCTCAGAGGCAGGGGATATCTACTTGACTCCTTCCAAATGACGGACATTTGGAGAGGTAAAAATAAAGGACTGAGGAAGGTAAGTGATAAATGTGACTACACTGCATATGAGGGAGGATCTTTTTAATCATGCTCCTTCACTTGTAGGCCTTTTTTGTCTTGGTCATATGATTTATTTATTCTGCATCTTAATATTAGAGCAAATTGCTACTGAGAAAACCGATTAGATTTTCTCTGTTCTATATTGCATGAATGCAGATAGATCCCCTGGATTATGATGTCCTGATTGGAGCTGTCTGCGAGCACCATCACTGGACACTAACTGTAAGGTGCTTTGGCTATAATCACAATATACAGCTCATGTTGTTAGAATAATTCCTTGTTGATTTTGTCCAGGTGATGTATCCTAAAAAGAGGCAGTCCGTTTTTATGTTGATCCATTTGGGGCTAGCGAGGAAGCATTAAAAAAAATGCACTGCAGTAACCAGGTAAGGGGGGCCCTGGTGTGGAGGGTGTTCATAGAATTTTGAACGTGCTATTAATTATTCCTATGCTGCACAGGGCTTTCAGCGGGGCCACAACTGCTCACGCTGGTCCAGTCAAACAGTACCACACGCTCGACAAGTTGATGCAACCTCATGTGGTGTTATTGTGTGTAAAGTAAGTGAAGGTGCTTGATCAGTACGTTCAGAAATAAATGGTTGGACCATTTACGCATCCCTGTGTTTTCCACTTGTTTCTTGTTCCAGTTAGCAGACATGATTCTTAATGAAGAGGACATGGAGGACGTTTTTGACAAGTCTTCCATTTTAAGGATGAGGACGCAGATAGGCAAACGGCTGATCAAAGAAACAGGTTTGTCCCTTATTTTGTTTTTATTAGCTATTGTAAAATTAGCTATTCATTAGGAAAAAAATAACATAACTATGTTTCATGAACAGATGATTTGACCAACCTATGCCGAGCGTGTGGTTCATATGACACAGATGTGCAATGGGTAAGGCAGATTTTAAGCACTTTCAGTTGATGCACGTCTTATTTATGGTACTGCCATACAGATTCTTTTCTCTACTTCCAGATTGCTTGCACACCTTGTGATCAATGGTTCCACAGAAGCTGTGTTGGGCAACCACCTGTGGAGGCACCTTTTTATTGTGTATTTAAACCTGTTTATTAGTTATTTTTAACCTGCTCCTTGCTTTTAAGGTAGCTTGATTGATAAAATGTCAGACATGTTTACCCTCATCAATGCTGCTGAAAACTTTAATGTTGATGATGTTCTCCTACACTTGACATCTATTGCACTTCTGTCCGTCCTGGGAGACGGATCCTCGCGTGTCTCTGAGGTTTCTACGTATTTTTACCCTGTTAAAAGGGTTTTTAGTAGTTTTTCCTTACTCTTGTTGAGGGTTAAGGACAGAGGATGTCACATCATGTTAAAGCCCTATGAGACAAATTGTGATTTGTGAATATGGGCTATACAAATAAAATGTGATTGATGAAAGTGAAGATGAGTGCGCAGATGTCTGTGTTGCATTTAGACACTCAATAAAAGACCTTACCCCAAACCATGATACTAGTATTTTTTTTTTCCGACTACAAGCTCTTACGAGCCTCTCATTACTCGTGTTTGTATACTTGCTTCATACCAACCATGATATCAATGAGCACATGAAACGCAGACTTATAGTAAGCACGCAAACTCTTTTGTGGCTTCTGCTTTGTATGAGTGCAGGATACAGCCGTTTTTCATGATGTCGTGCGTGTGCTAAGCACACGGGCGCACCGGTGTCCAAATGTGTGACCGATAACTGAGTTTACGGTTACATTTTGACTGTCACACGTTAACCTGGGCGTGTTCCCTGAAACAATAACCCATGTTAAGATGTGCACAGGCTTCACAGTGATAAAAGTATACAGGTGAATCTATTTATCACTCTGATCAGTGGGACAGTGCCTGTCACTACGTTTATTTTTATGTGGACCACAGCAGATCGATTCCCGTGGTGGAATTTTTTTTATATTTAGCCTCATCCCACATGTCATGTTGACAACGCATTCAACACCCTTCGGACAGATCATCTGTTGATTTTCACACAGATAAACAACACTTGCATTACAGAAGCTACGAAAAACCAACACACCCGTTCTGTGATGAGCGGTTGGGTTGTTTTCATTCTCCGATGACAGAACCTTATCATCGACAACATCTTTTAAAATCCCGTCCGCTGACTTTAACCAGCAGCCACAGGAGGACGAGCAAAGCTCCACACGTCCATTAGAAGCGCGTTCACCAACTTAACTCATGAAAACACCCCTCGAGCCTCCGCCTTGTTGATGTGAGGGATGTTTACATGTAGCACTGGTTTGGTGTGTGCGCGTTGTAATGATCACCAGCGACAAACAAAAGCATTTCGAGTGGAGCTGGTGACGCGTGTGTGTTCTTCAATGCTCCCTGTGTCTCCTATGAAGAGGAGCGTCAGATTTGTAAAGCCTGGTATAACGTTTATAGCGTTTATTCTGTGTTCGGACTATCACCAGATGACATGGGCGTTACCTTAAAGCACATCTGGTGATATGAAGCTAGCGTAAGTTCAGTCAGGAAGACTTAACCTGCAGACGATCAGCTGATCAGGGGTGTTCCTATACATAGGAACGCCCAATGGAGGACTTAGCCTGCCTAGTGATCAGCTGATCGGGGGTGTGCCTTATCATCCAATCAGGTCGGGCGCGGGCTCTGTCAGCCAGTCATCTAGCAGCTGCCTAACTTTAAAAGTCCCTTTCCTCTCTTCCTCAGCCTGCCATCATTCAGTGTCTCACGAAACCCCTCCTCCCGGCTCGAAGGACGTTCACCTCATTCCGGACCCCGACCTCAACGGATTACGCCAACGGATCAAGGATCATTGCAGCGCCCAATCATGGTGGCAGCTGATCACGGACAAAGAATATTCAAAACTGCCTATCAATATACGATTACTAGTGGCATTCATTGCACTTCTGTCCATCCTGGAAGAGGGATCCCTTGCATGCGTCTCTTCCTAAGGTTTCTACTTTTTACCTTTCAAGGTTTTTGTAGTTTTTCCTTACCCTTGTGAGGGTTGAGGGCAGAGGATGCCACACTAGCAAGTTCAATAGGACTACGAGCATAAGATTTGCCTTCCAAACTTACATTAGACGTTAAACCACCACCAGTGTCTAGACCCCGGGGGGTATTCCTGTTCGATGTTCTGCTACACCCCCTTCTAAATCCTGATGACATCTCACAGGGGTCTAAAATGACAGACTGTTTAGCATTCACATTTCTGTGCGTGTAAAAAGTAAATAAAATCTGTTAATTGGAAATCAAGTCTCTCCTGATTGAAATACAGCTGACAAAGCAAAGAACGAGACATTTATCTAACGCGCGATGTTTATTTCAGCGACTCGGTGGCGTAGTGAGATCGTCATCAGGCTAGAAGCTTATAGTGTTTCACACAGGCGCTTTGTGAAAATGACGAATCTGCCAACGGCTCTTAAAAAACAGCCTCAACATCTGGAATGTCGCCAGAAGCCATGCCCGCAAGTTAAACTGGAAGACCGGCAACACGGATGAGACGTCAAGCCTTTATATATATCTATGTTGCCCATATCCAGAGAGGAAATTAGTGCTCGTATTCAGCCTGAGGGAAGATTATGAATCAAAGTGAGGGTTCCTCAATAAGAGAAACAAAAAAAAATACATTTAAAATGATCAAAGCTTGCTTTCAGTACAATTTGTTTCATATTCTCTGGTTTATTGCAAATGATCTAGAAGATGATTGTTGCAGTTAATGTTAAGGACTAATATATTTTTATGAAATCAGACAAATCTGAAGAGTGACTGTAACAAAGAGGACTTCGTTCCCTGGAGCTTGAGATGAGGTTTGGGGAATATTGCACCATGCGCTTTGACCGGGTACATGCACTTTAATAATTGCACATGCGTTTGTAAGCGGTTGCACTTTATTAGATTTGCAGAGTTTGCACATGGCATACAGTTCATCTTTATCGATTGGTGATACATTTATTGTCCTTTTTAAATCTGAGCTGGTAGGTTCTGTGATGGCCAAATGGTTCCACCTGCAAAAGAGGGACATGAGAGTTAATGTGCATTTGTGGTAACTGAACGCCAAGATGAGATGTGACTAATATCATATGTTGTGCAATAGTGTGTGTTAGTATATTGGGAAGGGTAAAGTGTGTGTTTGTGTGTGTAATGGTACTCACCAGTCTCTTTTGTCTCCAGGGTGTTTGGGCAAAAGGCCTCCCCAGGAAACAAGCACCATATTTATAGTTCCGGGAGCATCCAAGTGGTGATTAGTGTGGGTGTGGGAAGATTAGTGTATGTGATTATTGTAAAGTGCTGGAATTGGGGATGAGGGGGTGTTTGTAAATAAATGTGTGTGGGGGTGTGTATATGGGAGAATGGTGGGTATGATGATAAAAGAAAAGTGTTGTCAAAAGGAGAGCATGTCAGCATGGGGAATGGTTTCTCCCTCCTTAACTAGGCACCCTATATAAGGAGCCATTTTGTTATCAGTGGGGAGAGTGTTTTCCCGTGTGGTTGCTGCATGAGTTGGAGGACGTGGGCCATGTTGCCTGAGAGACCACAATAAACCTGTCTGTGACACGCAACTATCCTGCCTTGGTCTTCGCTTGCTGTACGGTCCAGACGTAAGTGTGGTCGTCCTAACAAGTGGTGTCAGAATTGGGATCCACGTTACAGCAAAAGATGCCATTGCAAGGAAAGAAAAGTGGCCAAGCGGAGCATGTGCTCCAGACATCAGGACGGGCGCAAAGACAGAAGAAAAGCTTGATGAACTAGCTGGTCTGGTGAAGTCACTCATTCAAGCACAAACAGAGCGGGACCAGCCAACAGAGACAGAGTCCTCCTGTCAAGAACAGAGATGGAGATGCACGCAGCATCAAGTCTCCCAAATGCAGCAGCAAGTGGCTATGATGACCAAAGAACAGAGCTGGACACGAGGGATGGAATCCACCCTCTACAACGAGGTGATGATGACAATGGTCGTGACAACCATGATGGGGATTCTGATGACCCAGATGAGAGGATGAGCCCGACAAGTTGGGATTTCACACAACGGAGGGATCCCAAACTGCTGCCATTTGCTCCAGATGATGACATTGAGCATTTCCTAACCACTTTTGAGAGAATGGCCCGAGTATGTCGCTGGCCTAAAGATGGATGGGCAGTGCGGCTGGTTCCGTTACTGACTGGCAAAGCATGCAGTGCTTATGTTCTGATGGACCTAAAAGACTCAGAACAATATGAAAAAGTTAAAGCAGCAATTTTGGCAAAATATAAAATTACATCTGATACCTACCGTAGACGATTCCACTCTCTCAAGATTGAGCCTGGTGAAACTCCACAAGAGCTGTATGTGCTTCTGAAAGACCTCTTCTGCAAATGGGTCAAGCGAGAGAAATCCACAGTTAAAGAACTGTCAGAGACTATTATTCTTGAACAGTTCTTGAGGATGGTCCCCCCAGAGCTGGAGATCTGGATCAGAGAGCACGGCCCTGGGACTGCAGAGGAAGCTGCATGCCTGGCAGAGGTCTTCACATCAGCCAGGAGAGGAAGCCGTGCTACCACCTTTGGCTGGGAGAACCAGGCCCATTCAGGTAGGTCCTCTGGGGGTGAACAGGGGTCTGGTCAGCCATGGGGTAGAGGGTTTTCAAATGATAGGCAGTTTACTCCCCAGGCCACAAGCCATGCTAAAAAACCTCCCCCTTGAACCCCTAAACAAGAGGTTAGATGTTACCACTGTAATGGTTTAGGTCACACAAAACCATTTTGCCCAGCTTTGAGCCACCCTAGACCATCTCTTCTTTGTTCCGCTCCAAGACCAGCCACAGGGGGTACAGTAAGGGATGCAGGCCGTACAGCCCCAGTGTTGATCAATGGACAGTGTGAGATAGCACTACTTGACTCAGCATGCTTTCAGACAGTAGTTTTGTCCAGTTTGATCCCCAGAGAAAAATGTAGTCAAGATAAATCACGGATAAGCTGTATTCATGGAGATGAACATGTTTATCCTACAGCTGAAGTTTATCCGACTGTGGGGGGGCAGACTTTCCTGTTGACTGTGGCATTAGCTCCAACATTGCCATATACAGTGATTCTAGGCAATGATGTACCCACACTCTATGCCCTTATGACCCAGCAAATATGTAAACCTGATGGGAGCAGGGATGAAGGTCAAAGTTCAGTAGCCGATTTCAGTGAGCCACTGACTAATCCAGTCACATTGCCTGTAAAACCATGTAATGTCACCAGCAGAGCACAGAGTGCAGGGCAAGGAGCACAAAGCTCTCCTACACCCCCTGGACTGCTTGATTTTGAGTTTCCCCCAGATCTGAGCTCGCTACAAAAGCAAGATGCTACATTGAAGAAGTGGTTTGGGAAGGTGACAGAGGTGGAGGGGGATCAGCAAAATAACCCAAGCTGTTTACATGATGCCACCTACATAGTAAAAGAGGGCCTTCTCTATCAGAAAACAGGAAAAACTGAGACTTTAGCACTGCCACAGTTCAGACAGAGAGTTATGGAGTTGGGTCATTCAATTCCATGGGCAGGTCACATGGCTTCCCAGAAAATTCTCAACAGGATTGGAAGCCGCTTTGTTTGGCCAGGGATGTACACTCAAGTATCTCAGTTCTGTGCTTCTTGTGAAATCTGCCAACTAACCTCTGCTAAAGGAGTGACACGTGCCCAATTACAGTCTTTGCCCATTATTGACACACCTTTTAGGAGGATAGGCATGGACATTGTAGGCCCACTTGAGAAAAGTTCCTCAGGCCACCGTTACATTTTGGTTATTTGTGACTATGCCACACGCTACCCTGAAGCCTTCCTTCTCAGGTCTTTCAAAGCTAGACAGGTAGCGGATTGCCTTTTACAGCTTTTTTCTAGAGTGGGCATCCCCAAGGAAATCCTAACAGACTGTGGGACAAATTTTTTGTCCAAACTGTTGCAGCAGGTTTATCAACTGTTGGGAATGAAGGGCATTAAGACCACCCCCAGACGGATGGGCCGGTGGAGCGCTATAACCGGACAATGAAAAACATGCTGCGCAAGTTTGTGTCTCACACAGGTTCTGATTGGAATCACTGGCTGCCATACCTGCTGTTTGCCTACAGAGAGGTCCCACAAGCATCCACAGGTTTCTCCCACTTTGATCTATTGTACGGCCGCCAGGTGAGAGGACCGCTAGACCTGCTGAGAGACTACTGGGAGAGGTCAAAGCCGGAAGGAGAAAATGTGGTAGCATATGTGGTAAAAATGATCAAGCGACTGGAGGAGATGACAGCACTTGCACATGAACACATGGAGTCAGCTCAACGAAACCAGAAAGTGTGGTATGATCGGAAGGCCAGAGAGCTAGTCTTTCATCCAGGCCAAAAAGTACTGTTGCTGCTGCCAACCAGTGACTGCAAGTTGCTGACTAAGTGGCATGGACCATAGGAAATCAGTAAACGTGTGGGTAAGGTCACATATGAATTTTTTATGCCCGACAGGTTTAAAAAATACCAGACTTTTCATGTTAACCTGCTGAAGGAGTTCCAGGTGTGCCCGGAGCCTTTGCGCCAGCAGTTTTTGGTCCATGCGGTGACAGAGGAGGATACCGTGGACAAGTTCTTTCCAGCCACCACCACCACAGCGGAGCCACCAGAGGTGGACCTGTCACATCTGTCTCTCACTCGGCAGGCAGAGTTGAAACCCCTGCTTGACCCAGAGCTCTTCAGAGAAACACCAGGTTTCACTTCACTGGTGCAACACAGGATTCGGCTGAAGGGAGATGCCCCAGTGTGTCAGAAGAGCTACAGGATTCCTGAGCGGCTGATGCCTCTGCTACAAAAGGAAATTAAGCTGATGTTAGAGCTGGGAATAATAGAGGTTTCCTGCAGTGAGAGGTGCAGTCCCATTGTATTGTTTCCAAAGAAAGATGGTTCTCTCAGATTTTGTATTGATTTCAGATATCTGAATACAGTGTCCAACTTTAATCCATACCCAATGCCTCGGATTGATGATCTGCTGGAGAGAGTTGGGAGAGCTCAGTACATCACCACTCTGGATCTCAGCAAAGGCTACTGGCAGGTCGCCTTAGCACCAGATGCCAGGGAGATGACAGCTTTCAGAACACCATTTGGTATGTATCAATTCAAGGTCATGCCCTTTGGTCTCCAGGGGGCGCCAGCCACATTTAAAAGGCTAATGGACCATGTTCTGAGAGATTTGTCTGAGTGTATGGCTGCATATCTGGATGATATAGTTATTTTCAGCCAGACATGGGAGGAGCATATGGTTCGCATGCAACAGGTGCTGCGGAAAATAGAGGCAGCCGGCCTCACCATTAACCCTCACAAGTGTGCTGTTTCCCAAACAGAAGTGAAGTACTTGGGTTACATCATTGGATTTGGACAGATTAAACCACAGCTGGGGAAAGTGGAGGCCATTCAATCCTTTCCGGTTCCCACCACCAAAAATAAACTGAGGGGATTCCTCGGGTTAGTGGACTGGTATCGTAAGTTTGTGCCTCAATTTGCTGATAGAGCTGTTGTGCTGACTGATCTAACCAAAGCCTCTGCTTCAAGCAAGGTTCATTGGACGGATGAGTGTGACAGAGCTTTCAGGGACCTCAAGGAAGCCAGCTGCACTCACCCAGTCCTCCACAGTCCTGACTTTGAGAAGCCGTTCATCCTGCAGACTGACACTTCTGGAGTGGGCCTGGGAGTAGTGTTGCTGCAGGAGGTGGAAGGAGAGAGGAGACCAGTGGTGTTTCTAAGTCGAAAACTGCTGGAAAGGGAGTTAAGGTACTCGGCAGTGGAAAAAGGAGTTCTTGGCGATGAAGTGGGCCATCGACAATCTCAGATATTATCTGCTGGGACGGCACTTCTTCCTGGAAACTGATCATCGGGCTCTGCAGTGGCTGCATCGCATGAGGGAGGCCAACATGCGCATCGCGGGATGGTACCTGGCCCTGCAGCCTTATGACTTCATGGTGAACTACAGGTCAGGGAAGTCAAATGTGGTGGCAGACTGTTTGTCCAGAATGTCGGAGGATTGAGGTACTGTTCTCTGTGGGGAGAGGGAAGAGGAAATGTAACGAAGAGCACTTCGTTCCCTGGAGCTTGAGATGAGTTTGGGGGAATATTGCACCATGCGCTTTGACCGGTACATGCACTTTAATAATTGCACAGGCGTTTGTAAGCAGTTGCACTTTATTGGATTTGCAGAGATTGCACATGGCATATGTGCACACTTAAAAACAGTTAATCTTTATCGATTGGTGATACATTTATTGTCCTTTTTAAATATGAGCTGGTAGGTTCTGTGATGGCCAAATGGTTCTACCTGCAAAAGAGGGACATGAGAGTTAATGTGCATTTGTGGTAACTGAACGCTAAGATGAGATGTGACTAATATCATACGTTGTGCAACAGTGTGTGTAAGTATATTGGGAAGGGTAAAGTGTGTGTTTGTGTGTGTAATGGTACTCACCAGTCTCTTTTGTCTCCAGGGTGTTTGGGCAAAAGGCCTCCCCAGGAAACAAGCACCATATTTACAGTTCCGGGGGCATCCAAGTAGTGATTAGTGTGGGTGTGGGAAGATTAGTGTATGTGATTATTGTAAAGTGCTGGAATTGGGGATGAGGGGGTGTTTGTAAATAAATGTGTGTGGGGGTGTGTATATGGGAGAATGGTGGGTATGATGATAAAAGAAAAGTGTTGTCAAAAGGAGAGCATGTCAGCATGGGGAATGGTTTCTCCCTCCTTAACTAGGCAACCTATATAAAGGGCCATTTTGTTATCAGTGGGGAGAGTGTTTTCCCGTGTGGTTGCTGCATGAGTTGGAGGACATGTGCCATGTTGCCTGAGAGACCCGTCTGTGACACGCAACTATCCTGCCTTGGTCTTCTTTTGCTGTACGGTCCAGCCGTAAGTGTGGTCGTCCTAACAGTGACGTTTAAAAGGTCTGGTCCATTTAAAGATGTAATCATTTGATCTAGTGTAGCTTCTGTTAAATAGACAGGCCCCAGCACTTGGTGAATATTGCATGGTGAGCAGCTCTTTGCTACACACACACACACACACACACACGTACGTAGGCCAACCTAGTACATAAAATTGGCCAATAACATTGTCTCTGACTCTAATCATGTAAATATGATTTAATACCATTGAAGATACAGGGGTCTACAATTGAAATAGAATCAAGAGTAAATACTACAATTTTATATGGAAGTAAATCTCAGATCACAAGTGGCTGGTGAGCTCTGGTTGGACAATATGAGTGCAAAGGCTCATTGGACTGATAACAGCCTTAGTTAAATGTATCTGTATTAGTTATTTTAGTAATGTTGAATTAATGTTGTGACTTGGTTTTGTGTCTTCAGGATAGTTTTATGTTTACTGATAGTTTAGCTACAGAGACTGTTGGAGGCGGTGGTCTAGTGGCAGAAACTTGGACTATGGGCAGAGAAGTTCTCTGGTTCGACTCCACGAAGAGACAACAAAAGACGAACCTGGATTGATCTGTCCAAAGATCCAAGACCCTCCCTACCCTGTCTAGTGCCCCTGAGCAAGGCACTTTACTCCCCCAACATCTGCTCCCGGGGCGCCGTACATGGTCGCTCACTGCTCTGTGTGTCCTGCACCAGATGGGTCAAAAGCAGAGATTAAATTTCCCTACCTGCATGAGTGTGCCTTTGCATGTCTGTGCATGTGTTTGGGACTAATAAAGCATCTTAATCTTAAATTGTGCTGAGTTTGATAGGCTGCCCACATGGACTTGTCACTGAAAAGTGCCAGTAGATTGGGGTTACGTTCATTGGAGACTCTTAATGGAACAACGGACACTGTTATGTGTGTTTGTATATTTATGCTGAATATATACATATCGTGTTGTTAAGTATGAGCCAGTTAGATTGTCCTCCATGTGTATTCACCGGTCAGAGGACTGGGGACATCAGCTGTGTTGTCTCTCCTCTGTGATGAAGGGAGGCCTTGGACACTTCCTTGCAGCTCACACGTTGTGATTTATTATGACTCCTGATAAAGAGGAATGTGGCATTTATTGCTTATTCCTGGCCTGACCTGATCTAATCCATTCGCTTTGTTTCAGTTTTAGATCAATCTTCCTCCTCTGAGAAGCTCACTCTCTGTTTTTCCCTTTCACGGGTTCAAAGTTCACCAAAGTTGAACTCCACATGAAGCCATATTCCATTTTTGCTTTGCAGCAGGAACTGAGATATATTCTTGATTTGTCCACATATCAGTTTTCCTCATCACTGTTTGTCTTTCCCCGGTTTTGAATTGCATCATTTTGTTGCTCCCCTGACCCCCTAAATTTTCAGGGACAAAACACACAGATGTATGAATTTCCCGTACGTTGTGCTGTGCAGGGGGATGATGCATAATGCAATACGTGAAGAGCAATGCAAAGTAAATCAATGTCTCAATTTTCCGTTTCTGCGAGTAGTTAGAAAGACGGAGGGCTGATGAATCAAAGACTCTACATAGGTGTGTAAATGTAGTTGACACCGTGTGTTGTCCCAGAGATGGATTGGCAATCAATCTACCAGGCTTTTCTTCCTTCCTCCCTTTGCATTCTGAGGAAAGAAGCCAATCCTGCATACCACTGACTGTCAATAGGAATGAGTCGGTATGGATGATATGTAGTCCTATAATTCTCATTTGCGAAAAATCCCAATTTCGATTGTGATGCGGAAGTGTGCTGCATCGATGTCAAGACTCTGAGAACACGATGTGCCGGCTCCCCACACATCCCTCGCACTGCAGGATGTCTCTGCAATAAAAAATAAAATAAACAACATCAGATGCCTTCCTACTGTGCACCTCACATGCCATCTGTATTGGATTGGATGTTCCCTTTAAAAGTATGCAGCAACTTTGCTCCATCAGAGACATCATTATCATGGAGGATTCTCTGCTTTGTCGCATAGGCTTGCATAACACCATGCACAATTGATTGAGAGATTTGAGATTATTACCCATCGTGTGCCAAATTGCCGAATCCAGTCCATTCTGCATCGAGACAATGCCGCGGCTGTTTTTAGCTCTGAGGCTTCGCAGGCTGCACCATATTTCATATATCAATTGACTGAAAAAGTGCAACCAAAAGGGCGTAATGATGATCATTTTTTATGACCAGTTATGACACCTATCTCTCGCTTTCTGCCTCTATTATGCGTGCACTCAAAGCTGAGGGCCGATGACAGAGAGAAATTGCAAAGAGGGCATCATGGGAGGCATCCTAAGCTATTTTTTGCATGACTGGTCTTTGGCAAAGTAAAGAAGTGCAGACGCCCAAGAATGCCATGCACAAAAGTCACAAAAAGTCTTTAATTTTATCTGTTAGAGAAAAATATAAGTCAAAAAGAAAGACAAAGCAAATACTGGATTTATTCTGTGTGGCCGGTTGTCTGTTGTCTTGCTAAATCAAACACAAACAATATATAAAGATGATTATGAATCTTTACAGAAGTCATAGAAGAAAATTGTGAATAGTTAACAAACCTTAGTGCGCACACCACCACCAAGGTCCATGAGTCTGTTTGTGAAACCACATTTATGTGAACTATATTATTATTTGGTGCGGCACTAAATAACACACAACTTCATCACTGCTTCAGCAGAATGATAAAGGTCAAAGGTCAGATGATTCTGACATGAAATTCTGCTGATTTTAACAAACCCTGAAAATACCCGACAGGAAGTAAGGCTGTTGTTTACAACAGTCCACGGATACACAAATTATCCAATTACTGTGAATTGAATTGTGTATTTTAAGGCAGTTCCACGAGCAGGAAAGCAAAGTAAATAAACCTGAGTTCAGTAAATACATGATCCGTCAGTTTCTCTAAAGATAATAGAATTAAATCTGGGAAAAGTGCAGCTGTGGAGAAAGAGTGTCTCTCAGTTCAAATAATAAACATGTGTATAAATAATATATAGCTATTGAGTATTATTTACATATAAATATTGGGTTTTCATCATTTGGACCAACCGTTTTCTGTAATAAAAGAGCAAACCTTCATCTCAATGAAAAATCTTTGTTATTTATCCAATAATTTCTTTTGTAAGAAAAGTCAGTCTGGAGTAGAGGTAAAGGGAGGGAAGGAGGGAGGGAGGGAAGGGCGGTGTTGGGGTGGGGGAGAGGGGGGAGGGAGGGAAGGGCGGGGGGGGGGGGTAAGGGATGGGGGGGTAAGGGATGTGTTGATTGGCAGGTCAGAGGCAGCAGCAAAAGCTATACCATTTCCCCGTCGTCGTCGTCCTTCTTGCTCATTATTTTCCTTCTCTATCTTCTTCCTTTTTTTCATCTCCATCTCCTCCATCTTCTTTGTTTCCTTTTTCTCCTTCTTTTCGATCTCTTTCTTTTCCTTCTCTATCTTCTTCATTTCTTTCCTCTCCATCTTCTCCATCTTCTCTGTTTCCTGTTTCCCCTTCTTTTCGATCTCTTTCTTTTCACCATCCAGCTCCATCAGGGCGAAGTTTTTTCCACTTGCGTCCTCAGATGGAGGTTCTCATCCATCTGCTCCTTCAGCTGAGGGATTGCAGCTTTCAGCTCCCTCAGGGCGGAGTTATCAAGATGGGGGTTTTCATCCACCAGTTCCTCCATGGCAGTGAATTGGGCAATCAGCTCCCTCAGGAGGAAGATGTCTTGAGCCTCTGGGTCCTTCAGGGCAGAGTATTCATTCACAAGCTCCCTCTGACGGGGATTCTTATCCATCAGCTCCGTCGGGGTCAAGCTTTCATCCATCAGCTCATTCAGGATGAGGTTTATATCATCTAGCTCCTGCAGGGCCTCCAGCGTCTGCATCTCCCTCTTCCAAACCAGGAGGGTTTGGCTTGGGTCCTGCAGAGTACTGCTGCTGGTGCACTCATGTTCCTGGGTCATGTCTGTTGAGATGATGATCCTCTGCATGTTGATAAACAGGTGCTGCAGTTGGACCACGTTGTATTAAGGGTTTGAAGAGCGATTTCTTGCATATCTGCTTTCTTCTGTCGATGTCGTCAGTGGCGGTGATTGGAAGTCACAGGTGAGATGTATCTCGTGTGGCTCTTGTTGACTCGCGCTTGTCCTGACGGTGGCTCCTTCAAGACGTGGCTCCTTATATAGGAGATATTTGGCTTTGATCTGTTCCTCAACTCCACTCAGATTTACAGCTTCACAGCTTCAAAGCTTTAAAGCGTCAAGCTGCAAAGTTTGCGTTTGAAGCTTTGAAGAGTAAATTGGCTGTGAATTATTTAATAACTGTGACATAATGTTACATGGTAGTTGTCATGTGACCTTGACTGACACACGTGTGATTTTACAGGAAATATTAACACTATAAAAGCAGATCTACACTTTTAGTCATATAGGGTACCAGGGATGCAGCAAATGAATCTGTCCATTCCCTGAATCATCTTGTCCACGAAATGCAAGAAAGTAGTAATAACTTTACACTGAAATTGTGAATATAAAGATGCAAAGGTCAAGATAACATCTTCAAATGTCTTGTTTTGTCTAAACAACAGTTTATTTTCATACACAAACACAAAAGAACCAGAAACCTGCAGATATTTGGTATTTTGCTCAACACGGGACTGAAAAAATTATTTGATTGTAAAAGATATTTACAGATTTCCTATTGATCGACAGATCTGTGAATCGTATCATCTCAACGATCACAGATCTTTAAAATGAAAGTAATTAATAAAATATATAATTTCCGCTGCACGATCTCCTTTTTTGTGTTTATGATGACAGATTAATTATTTCGGTCTTTTCTGTAAATACAACTGAGACAGGAAGGTGTAGCTTCCGATCTGAATCATGATACCGTAATGATGCAATTTTTCCAAGTCTCCGAGTCACCTCCACGCGTTTCCTCTAAAGTGTCTGGTACTTTTTACAATAAGAATTTTATTTATTTATGTCGATTGCCTCGACACACCCTCATTGTCTTTTTTGTGTGTTCAATAATGTATTTGTTGAGCGATGTAAGGTCCATCAGTGAAAAGCCTGCAGACAGCTGGCTCTATCTCCCTCCTCCACCCGGTTTCTGTCCTTTCCTCACATTCTTTGCTCATCCTTCATCCCCCCCCCCCTCTCTCCACCGCATCCCATCTCTCGCTTATTCATTGAAGAGGAGAGCTAAGTTTAACTTTATTTGGGAGGTGTGAATTGTGCTCTTTCAGATGACCGATCGAGGGTAACAAGGAGGAGCATCGATTGCACACAGGCTAAGCAAAGAGATGCACAGTCCTGACTGAGAGGCCACTTTGGTATTGAACGGCCTCCTCAGATTGCTGCTTGCCCAGAAAATAAACCTGAGTAGGCCTTTCATTCCATGCATTTGCACATTGGTCTATACAAAAGGGCCTCTCAACAACGGACGTAACGGCAGCAATGTGGTGATCATATAAGAGGAAACGTTAGCAGCATCCGTAAAAATCCTTCCTCACAGGTTAGATCATAGAAAATAAACGAGCAATGCACTTGCAGATCTCATACCTCCACCAAGGCTGATTGGCCACTTTGTCACTGTATTGAGTTCAGACACAAATACTATGAAATATTCTGCTCACCACTAACACAGGCAGAATGTCAAATTCAGTTTCCTGAATCTGAATTAATCATAGCAGTTATTTTGTCGGTAGCTCGCATTATTTTAGAGAGAAATAACTTTTCATACACTTTGGAAAATGACAGATGAATTAAAGTGCTTCCTGAGGCAGAGTCAGCCTCCTTGTGAATTAAGCAAAAGCCCTGTGATCTCCAGGATGATAGATCACACCGCATTGTCACAAAACATCGCAGCTTATTGCACTATTTAATATATTTAACCCAACAAGTAATTTTTGCAAAGCAGGAGTCTGGGCTTGACTGCTCCATGGTGCTTATTAAAAGTTAAGCAATGTAATGATACAGATAATCGCCAAGGATCAAGATTAAGATTCAAGATTCAAGATTTTTATTTGTCAAATGCACACCAATAACATTAAGCAGTCGCTGGCAGTGAAATGCTTGAGTCTCAGGCTCTCTTCTAACAATGCTCAAGTAATTACACACTATACAATAAAATAAGCGGTGCAAATATGTCACGGTGCTAGTTTGATGGAGTTATTGCAGTTCAGAGGAGTTTAAGAGTCTTATGGCCTGGGGGATGAAACTGTCTCTGAGCCTGATGGTGCGGGCCCGGATGCTGCGGTACCGTCGGCCAGATGGCAGCAGGCAAAAATGTTATGGCTGGGGTGAAAGGGGTCTTTAATAATCCGGCTGCTCTTCTTACTGCACCGCTGGGTGTGGGGGTCCTCTATGGATGGTAGCGCTGTCCTGGTGATGTGCTGGGCAGACTTCACCACCCTCTGTAAAGCCTTACGGTTCAGTGCGGTGCAGCTGCCATACCAGGCAGTGATGCAGCCAGTCAGGATGCTCTCTATGGTGCATCTGTAGAAGTTGCAGAGAATCCTGGAGTCCATGTGGAGCTTCCGCAGCCTGCGGAGGAAGAAGAGCCGCTGTCTGGCCGTCTTTCTGATGGAGTCTGTGTAATGGGTCCAGGTCAGGTCATCAGTGATGTGGACCCCGAGGAACTTGAAGCTGCTGACTCGCTCCACCGTGGCCCAGTTGATGGAGGGGGGGGGCGTGTTCTTCTCCTTGTCTCTTCCTGTAGTCCACGATCAGCGTCTTCGTTTTGCTGACGTTGAGATGGAGGTTGTTGTCCTGTCACCAAGTTGTCAGGGCTCTGACCTCCTCTCTGTAGGCCTTCTCATCGTTGCCGGTGATCAGGCCTATGACAGTGGTGTCATCAGCAAACTTAACGATGGTGTTGGAGCTGTGGGTGGCCACGCAGTCATGCGTGAACAGGGAGTACAGAAGAGGACTGAGCATGCAGCCCCGGTGTTGAGAGTCAGGGTGGAGGATGTGGTGCTGCCGATCCGCACCGCCTGTGGTCTGCCCGTCAGGAAGTTCAGGATCCAATCACGGAGGGCAATGTTGAGCCCAAGGTCTCTGAGCTTGGTGACGAGCTTCAGGGGCATGATGGTGTTGAATGCTGAACTGTAGTCGACGAACAGCATTCTCACATATGTGTCCCTCTGGTCCAGGTGGGAGAGGGCAGTGTGGAGGGTGAGGGAGATGGCATCTGCAGTCGACCTATTTGACCTGTAGGCAAACTAAAGAGGGTCCAGAGAGTCAGGGAGGGAGGAGGTGGATGAATGGTTGGACTAGCCGCTCGAAGCACTTCATGATGATGGAAGTGAGTGCTACTGGGCGGTAGTCGTTTAGGCAGAGGATTTTTGTTTCTTGGGGAACAGGGACAATGATGGTCTTCTTGAAGCATGCGGGGACCTCAGACTGGAGCAGTGACAGGTTGAGGATGTCTGTGAACAAATCTGCCAGCTGATCTGCACACACCTTGAGAGCTCGGCCGGGGATCCCATCAGGTCCAGGTACCTTGCGTGTGTTGATCCGGTTGAGGGATTTCCACAAATCAAATCTGCCCTGGATATGACTGAGGGGCAGCGGTCCTCCTGGGCCTCTTGATCTCCGCAGCCGGAGAGTTACTCTCAAAGCGTGCATAAAAAGTGTTCAGATCCTCTGGGAGAGATGCAGACACCACATCAGCACTGCTGGTCTTGGCTTTGTAGTCTGTGATGGTTCTCAGTCCGGCCCACATGTTCCTAGTGTTGGAGACCTTGTAAAGGGACTCCACTTTGTCCCTGTAGATGGAGGGGCGCGTACCTGGATTTCTTGTATTCCTCCCGATCCCCCGAGATGAAGGCAGCAGTCCGTGCTTTGAGTTTAGCCTGGACGTCACCATTTATCCAGGGCTTCTGGTTGGGAAATGTTTTTACTGTAATCCTGGGTACGACGTCATCGATGCATTTGCTAATGTAGCAGATGACCGCGTCTGTGTACGTGTTGATGTCATCATCCTGGAACACGCACCACTCCGTTGTGCTGAAGCAGTCCTGAAGAGCCGAGTCTGATTGATTAACAGGCCCACCGTACAAAATGAACCTTCTGAGCCAATCCCATGCCGGCACACCTTCCATCAAAGTCAACAAGTTGTTTGCTTGTAGAATATCATTTAAATGCATAGCCTGGGACCGAGGGGGTCATGTTCACATTGAGTAGATTTAACTGTCTCTCTGTGCCCCATTGACTGCTGGAGAAATGAACCGTGCACAGTGTAATGGCGTGTCACTGATGAGGCCGCACAGGTAGGTCGAATACTAACCCAGATCCTTTGGTTTATTAGTTTCATCCTTTGACTTATCGTTAAGACTTGCACTCTGGAAGTCTTTAAACTGGTTTCATAGAAACCTCTTCCAGGCTTTTCACAATTAAATAATGACTAATTTTCAATGAGATGAGAAACTTGACCCTGAGCCAATTATCATGATGCTGAACCGATAAGAACCGGCTGTCTAACTCTCTGGTGGCTTCAGGTAAATAGAAGGTTGATAACACTTGGACTGCTCGCCTTGTCGGGATGCTAATTGGTGTAAGTGCTCTTATATTTTTGAATGATCGTGTTGCTGTGATGGGATGTAATGTATGCGGCTGTGATCCCCTGGCTCTGGCTCATCATCCTGTTGACCTGGGTCACACAGCCGGACTCTATGGAGCCTTAAAGATTGCTTCTCTCACAACGGGCAAAACCTGTTCTCTTCCTTTTTATAGAATATATATGTAAAGTGTTACAGTTGTAGTGCTGTGTTCTCTCTTTCGTTTTCTCCAGCTTCCTCCTTCCCCCCATGTCCATGCAAAGTGGATAAAACTGTATTTACCACCTGGATCCACATTCCTGATTTACCTCACCCATTTTGACCTGGAGCAGCGTTTCACTGGTGCCAGTGGGTCTGTTGCAGCAAAAGGAGTAGTGTGTCAGCACAAAGTCCTGCAGCCAGTACGTGATTATGTCCAGAGCTGTCAAAAGTATTCCCATTCATTACTCAAGTAGAAGTATAGATACTAGGGTTTAAAAATACTTGAAATATCAACTTAATCTTTTTACTTAAGTAAAAGTGTAAAACTACTGGTTTCAAAACTACTTAAAGTATAAAAGTAAAAGTAATGTAAGGGGATTTTTTAAATGTAAATACATTAAAGTACCATATGTGTACTACTGAGCATTAACATGCGTTTTATGGAGCGGAAGACATAATAACTAGTTGCCAATAAGTATTGTAATAGTGTAAAAAGTCAAACTTCAGTGGAACCTTTATTGGAAGAGACCTTGAGACCTTTGGACTAAATCCTGTATGTACAACAACACTACCAATAGGCTTTGTTCAGCCACAAAAGCAGCAGGTTATCAAAGTTATTTGAGCCTATGCATGCTCTTCCTGGCCTGAAGCTGAGCCCTGCCACACTAAACAGTCTTTCACAGGCTGCTGAGGCCCTGCCCTTTGTAACACCGCCCGTCACTACTACTGATTGGATGGTTTAGTGAGGTCCTCGGATCGGCCCCGCCTGAGTCGGTAACAGCCCTGGCGGAGCGCCGAGAAGACATTCAATCTTTACTATCTAGAGCAGTGATTCTCAAATGGGGGTACGCGTACCCCTGGGGGTACTTGAAGGTACTCCAGGGGGTACTTGACATTTTTTTAAAATATATTTAAAATTAGCATCCATTCAAAAATCCTTGAAAAATTGTTATTTAACAAATATTCAATAAAATATAAGTGTAAGTTCATGAACTAAATTTTATATTCAGTAGGCTTTTCAATTTAATTATCCTAAAAAAACAGAGTCTCCCCCATACCGATGGTTTGACCCAACCTGGCACACGCCACCTGTCATCACCTGTCATCACCTGCCTTGAAAACTTCAACAATGGAGTCGAGTTGAAGTGCAGCAGCAATGCTGCTGAAACACGGAGGGACAAGTACCAAAGATGGCGAAACCAGAGCAGAGAGCCTTCCCTAAACAACACCGTGAGAGCTAGTGCCTCCTAGGAGGGGCGCTAAAATGGAAAAGTTTTCCGTTGTGAAGTTAATGATTCATAACAATAAGTCCGCGTCTCTACCGGTACCCTTTCAAAATAAAAGCATGTAATACAAAAGCGGAAATTAAATTATATGACCCTAAAGCGAGCAAATATGTCACAATAAAATAACAGAAAGACACTTTAATAATATTAACAATAACATAGATTGGGTTATTTACACTTTATGTTTTTTCTGTGGGGAGAGATTAGCCAACAGTGGCATTAAGCCACCACATCTTCAGCGGTATCTCCAGACAAAACATGAAAGTCATGTTGCTAAGCCACCTGAGTTTTTTAAGAGGAAACTTTCTGAATTCAGGTCATCTCAAGACACGATGCAAAAAGCCTCCCAGAAGCAAACGGAAACAAGCTACCTGTCAGTATTCTTTTTAATCCTTAAAGAAGATATTTTAAGATGATGAATATTAAAAAAATATGTTTTGAGCTAATCTTTTATTTAAAACTAAGTTAATGATTTATTTTTTGGGAAGAAGTGTTTAGCTATAATTAAGTTCATGAGTTCAGTTTGAGAACATATCTTTATTATGATCCCAAAAGAGGTCACATTAAGTTGATAATTATTTTGAGGTGCACAAATCTTTATTTATATTGAGATAATAATAAAAGTCTTTAGTTATTTTATATCTTTTTATTTCGTAATAGTTCAAGAGAGACCACTACAAATGAGCAATGTTATGGACATTGATGGAGTTTTAAATTTGAATGTGTCTAGTTACAAGGCTTAATAAATCACATTACATCTTTCTTTCAACCCAAAATGCTTTGCGCTGGTTAGGGGGTACTCGGCAGAATTTTTTCTTCGAAGGGGGTACGTCACTGAAAAAAGGTTGAGAACCACTGATCTAGAGGAAGTAAAAGTCGTAACAAAGTTTCCGTAGGTGAACCTGCGGAAGGATCATTACCGGTAGGGGAGAGCGGGGTAATGTGGGACATCGGGTAATGTGAGACACCCCCTCTATCTAGACAACGAAACACATTTGTGGTCCTTTGATTATTTTGTTTTCAAGCCCCTCCCTTTCGCCCCTTGCCATGAAGTAGAAGTTGGGGCTGTGCTGTGGAAAGTATGTTTTATCACAAAAATGTGTTTTTTGCATGTAAAAGTGCTTGCTTTGAACTGAATCAACTGTTGTGTCGAAACAAATTGATTCCTTATAGGGAAGGATATTTACGGATGCTGCTTTCCTCTTATATGATCACCACATTGCTGCCGTTACTTCCTTTGTTGAGAGGCCCTTTTGTATAGACCAATGTGCAAATGCATGAAATGAAAGGCCTACTCCGGTGTATTTTCTGGGCAAGCGGCAATCTGAGGAGGTCGTTCAATACCAATGTGGCCTCTCGGTCAGGACAGTGCATCTCTGTGCTTGGCCATCTGACAGAACACAATTCACGCTTCCCAAATAAAGTTAAACTTAGCTCTCCTCTTCAATGAATAAGCGAGAGATGGGATGCATTGGAAAGGGGGGGGGGGGCTGAAGGATGAGCAGAGAAGGTGAGGAAAGGACAGAAACTGGGAGGAGGAGGGAGAGAGAGCCAACTGTCTGCAGGCTTTTCACTGATGGACCTTCTATCGCTCAACAAATACATTATTGAACACACAAACAAGACAATGAGGGTGTGTCGAGGCAATCGACATAATCAAATAAATAAAATTCTTATTATAAAAAGTACCAGACACTTTAGAGGAAACGTGTGGAGACTTGGAAAAATTTCATCTTTTATTTCGTATTTACGGTATCATGATTCAGATCGGAAGCTACACCTTAATTCTCTGTTGTGTTTACAGAAAAGACCAAAATTATAAATCTGTCATCATAAACACAAAATAAGGACATCGTGCAGCGGAAATTATATATTTTATTAATTACTTTCATTTTAAGGATATGTGATCGTTGAGCTGCTACGATTCACAGATCTGTCGATCAACCCCCATCTGAGGACGCAAGTGGATGAAAACTTCGCCCTGATGGAGCTGGATGGTGAATACTCCACCCTAAAGGAGCAGACCGCCACCAACAACCTCACCTGGGAAACAGAGGGAAAGATGTTGGAGCAGATGGAGTCTCCTGCTTCACCTCGGACGCTGGAGGCCCTGGAGGAGCTAGATGATATAAACCTCACCCTGAATGAGCTGATGGATGAAAGCTTCACCCCGACGGAGCTGATGGATAAGAACCCCCGTCAGAGGGAGCTTGTGAATGAATACTATGCCCTGAAGGACCCAGAGGCTCAAGACATATTCCTCCTGAGGGAGCTGATTGCCCAATTCCCTGCCATGAAGGAGCTGGTGGATGAAAACCCCCATCTTGATAACTCCGCTCTGAGGGAGCTGAAAGCTGCAATCCCTCAGCTGAATGAGCAGATGGATGAGAACCCCCATCTGAGGACGCAAGTGGATGAAAACTTTGCCCTGACGGAGCTGGATGGTGAATACTCCACCCTGAAGGAGCAGTCCGCCACCAACAACCTTACTTGGGAAACAGAGGGAAAGATGGCGGAGCAGATCCCCTTGACTCAACATGTGGAGTCTGCAAAGGCCAAAGAGAAGGAGCTAGAGAAGGAGCTAGGAGAGATGAACATGGAGGAAGAGCTGGTTGAGACAGAGGAAATCCAAATTGAGCAGAAGGAGAAATTTGAATCTCTACAGGAGAGCCGTGAGGGGCAGCCGGAGTTCAGGGTCCTCCTTAATGGGGCCAGCCAGTCAGAGGAGAATTCGTCCAACGAGCAGGAGCTGTCCCACAAGAGGGAAAGCAAGCAGGAGGATGAAATACGTCCCCTGATCCAGCTGCCCATTGGGCTTTAAGTAATTTCCATCAGCTCATTGTGATTTGAATCTTATGGATCGTAGGTTTGTTTTGAGGTTTAGACTTTGAAAAAGAAAAAGAGTTAAACTCATATTGTCTCCGTCTTTTCAGGAAGTCCCCTTGGAGAATGACAAGCAGAGCATGAAGATGGTGTATAGTTTCTTGGCATGATTGCTTTTCTACAATGTTTATGACATTAAAAATAAATCATATATGATGTAAAAATAAATCATATATGATGTAATGTAACACTTGTTTAAAACTAAACTTAGCTTGTGCTTCACTTTACCCCACAGCATTTGTCCCACTTTACCCCACAGGGGACCTCACTAAACCATCCAATCGGTAGCAGCGACGGGCGGTGTTACAAGGGGCAGTACCTCAGCAGCCTGTGAAAGACTGTTTAGTGTTGCAGGGCTCATCTTCAGGCCAGGTAGCTCTTGATCCTCGTGGACTAGCTTCTTCGCCGGCTGCCTGACCTGTGGGCTCTTACAGCAGCTACTCCATGTCTCCTCTCCGCCGGTGGTAATGTCATTGTAATTCCTACTCTAGTTCCCTCAGATCTGGGATGGAAACATTAGATGTAGTGTAAGACCTCTTTTCAATAGAAACTGTCCCCTTCAATACCCAGTTAGGACCGATAAGCTCATTAAACCCCAGAGCCTGAGAACGCAGAGTTCATGTCATCCGGAAAAGCTCTGCGCTGACAGTATTCAGCAGAGGAATGCAAATGGAACTGAAAATGGCACGACACTGTACCCCATAGCTAGGGTTGCCAACTCTCGAAAAATAAATAAGGGACACCTCATTGGCAGGGCCGGCCGACCCGATTACCTTCCCCCCTTCCTTGCTCTGCGAATTTTCTTTGCCCTTTTTTTGAGAGTGAAACGATTTTTCAACTATTTGACCATGAATTGAGTTAGATGCATATTTTTGAGTGACATGAACAAATGGAAAACAAATTATTATCCAGCAATTCACTTAAATAATAAACAAAGTCAACTGAATGAAATGAGAATCTTTCTTAAACAGAAACCTGTCTGGCTTAACAATAAACTGTATACATTAATATAAAACAATAGAAAGCAGAACATCCAAACTGAAATAGTGCATTTGTTTAGTGCAATAACAAAAGTGCAGACAGTACTGTAGAAAAATTGTAAACATATTTGTGCCTTAAAGGCCATGACACTAGGCTACAGTTGTAGTAAAACAGAAAGAAAAAAAACTCATGAACTCAACAGCTCAGTGCCACATTATGTGGAGATACTTTTTCCACTTGTACTTCTTCTGTGATCTTGCTGCAGTGAGAAGTTGTTTGTCTTTGAGTGCAGCAGAGTAGAACTCTGAGCAAGACAGTTCATAATTGAGGCTTACAATGAGCTCACCTTTAATTAATTCCACGGAACATTTGTTCCGCACATTAGTCCATTTGTTCTTCATAAAAGAGAAAATCCTCTCCACAAACCCAGTGGAAGATTGGATGCTGAGGAAAAAGGATACAGCAGCTTGGATGTTGGGAAGGTCAGCTGTCTGAAGAACCTCCATCCACCTCTCTGCTGTTCCTTTAGACTGCCAGGCTTCCTTCTCCTGAGTGAGGTGCTCCAGAAGACTGTTTGCAGATACACATTCTTCATACAGATCATCCATGGAGATGTTCAGCCTACCTGAAGAGTTGAAAAGTTGTCATTTACAGTGGTATAATGGGGGGGAATCTAATTGTTTATATTCATAATTTTGTATGCTACTTTAACTACCTATAGTTTAATTTGTTTAGTATTCTTTATTTATTTATCCATCTATCTATCAAGTATATGAACTGTTTGAATTTGTAAGATGTTGTATACAAGATTGCATATGTGTGTATACTGTAAACTAAGTTCATGTATTTATATGTATATTATCTATCAATTGTATTTGTTTATAACCATCAATAATAATAAACATGGTCTATCACTACACTAGCAATTGTTTCATTCTTACCTGCCAACCAGGCAAAGCCGGTTGGTTATGTTCTCCATGTCATCAAAGGAGATCTTCCCAGATGCTAGAGAGAGGGGCTGCAGGTGGAAGAGCCAGTTTTCCTCTGAGAAGTCAAACCACTTCTCAATATAACTGATGGCATGGTTTAAGAAGGCTGTAAATTCCTGCCTGGCAACATCAGCATCAGATGGTGAGAGACGCTGGAGCTTTTGTTTGGTTAGGTACCCATAGAACCTATCATCTCTTCTCTGAATTAGTCTTCTTCGGAAAGAGTCCATGATGGAGAAGAGGTCAACAGACGTGGTAACATTCTTCTCCAGCTTTTTCACCACCTCTTCAAACAGGGACAGAACATTATTACAGAAGAGGAGGTAAACTTCGACAATGTCTGCCTCTTCCTCAACTCCAGCAGCATCTTCTGTCAACCTCAGCAAATCTTTCAGGCGCTTTGGACATTATTATTAAACTTTATCCAGGCTCAAGGCCCACAGTATAAAAAGACAAAACATACAATCAATACATTACACAGAAATATACAAGGAAAGAAGGGCTAAAAAAGGCACTCATGCCAGTGTTCCCAGATCTTAGATGTGTACTTAACAGAGCTGCGGACAGGGTCTGTCATCAGATCAATTATAGAATTTGTTGAGCGGTCCAGCCGACTCATAAACTTAAAAATAAGGTTCCTCAGCAAGGCCATGAAGGTGGTTAGACCCATATTACAGAACAGCTCACTGGCTCTAGTACTCCTGGGTTTATGCAGGAGTAATCTAAGACAGTCATTATAGAGAGGGGTGCAGTAGGCTCTAAACAAATGAATCTTTACATCAACTGTACAGTGGTGGAATTTTCTAACCAACATGTTAGCTTGGACATAGAGCAATCTCCTCTGTCTGAACATGTCGGCATCATCCTCTAACGTGTCTGTAATAATGTGCCCTAAGTATTTGGTACTATTGGACATCCCCAGAGTTTGCCCAGAGAGATGAAAGGCAGGAAACTTAATATCCATGTCATCCTTAGTCCTACAGACCATTACCAGGCTCTTTTTGGCATTATATTTCACATCAAAATCAACCCCATAATTAGTGCAGATGTTAAGCAGCTGTTGAAACCCACTGCTACTAGGGGATATTAAAGCTAGGTCGTCTGCATACATAAAGTGATTGACCAGAGAATCACCTAACATACAACCTGTTCTGCATTCTCCCAGCTGCCTGGAAAGGGTCGTCCATATAGAGATTGAAAAGGGCTGGGGATAATATACCCCCCTGCCGGACCCCGTTACCAACTTTAAAAGGGGTAGATAAGATGCTCCCCCATCTAACAATCATAGTCTGTTTCGCATACCAGTAAGCTAGGATACGTACTAAGCTACTGGGCACACCCCTAAGCTTGAGCTTATTAAACAGCTTAAAGTGGTTGATGCGGTCAAATGCTTTGGATGCATCAATAAACCCTATAAGCATAGTAGAGCCCTGCCTTCTATATGTGTCTATAGCCTCTTTCAGAGTGTAAATACATAGGTCGGTACTATGCTTGGGCTTAAAGCCAAACTGATTGTCAGTGGTGGTTATGTATTCACTAATCCTGTCAAGAATTAATCTTTCTAGCACTTTGGAGAGAATACTAGCAACTGCAATGGGTCTATAGTTATCAATACTTCCAATCTTAAAAGCCTTGTCTTTGATAACTGGGACAAGAACTACTGACAACATGGAGTCTGGCAATATGCCATGCGTCACCATCCCGGTGATGCAGATAGATAGTAGCACGGCCAAGCTGGGGCCAGCATACTTAAGGTGCTCTGCTGTGATGTTGTCCAGTCCACTAGCTTTCTTGTCTGCAAGTTGCCCTATAGCACTGAGAACATCATTGGGGTGAAAACAAATACTTTCCTCATCAATTTTGCCAACATGAAAAGGATTATATTTAATACTATTGAACAGCTCTGCACAATGCTGCCTCCAAAGGTCAGCTATTGCCACTACATCCGTTACCCCTTCTATACTGCAAGGAAGAGCTGCTTTCGCCCTATTAAGAGTTTTTACCTCTTTCCAGAAGCTAGTGATGTCATTTTTAAGCAATTTATTAGCCATAGATTGAGCACTCAGCACCTGCTCTTGTTTGTTTATGTAGCGCAGGGCATTTTTATACTTTGCATTCATTTTCTTTTTATTATCAAGGTCAGGTCCCTGCCTGGGCCTTCCAGCTATTACCCAAGCCCTATGGGCTGCATTGGACTCAGCATGATGGCTAGCTACAAATTTATTCCACCCTGGTTTGATGTTCTTGGCCTTCGTGGAATGAGTGAATAAACACCTGCTAGCCTCAAGAAGAGCTCCAACTATATTTTTATACAAATCACACGCACTTGCACCATGAGAGGGGTCATCACAGTTTACATTAGTGCAACATATGGCATTCATGGGCAGATGTACTTTACTCAAAAATTCATCGGACCTGAAGCAATATTTGAGGACATCATCATTAGATAGTTTTTCCCAATCTATCTTTTCTACGCTGTTGCCCTCATACTTAGCCAGCTTGGGAATGTTGTCCACATTTAATATCATGGCAATGGGGATATGGTCAGAGGTGGCTAACCCATAACAAATCTCAATATTTTCCAATGAAGCATAAGCATCAACAGTGGACACAATGTGATCTAGCCACGAGGTCGTATTCCATGCTTCACTAACATAAGTGTAACTTGTGTGAGGCAAGAACACTTTACTTGATATTACTAGTTTTGTGTCGCTAGTGAATCTTAACAGGTGTTTAGCAAACAGAGACTTATTATCTGATAGGTCAGCATTATAATCACCCAAAACATAAATGCAAGATGAGTCATTATCTTCGATAAAGGATTGTACAAATGCAAGCCTGCTCAAAAATTCATCAGCATGATCATAAGATTCATATGGAGTATAAATATTAAGAATAATAAAATGATTTCCATTAAAATTAAACTCTAGCCTAATGGCCCAGTCCACATTTAAATGTTAAACGTTAACCATGGAATCATATTTTGTATTCCATAGAATAGCCACCCCTCCAGCAATCCTACATCGGACGATTCTTGTGCTGAGGTCCGTAGTGGATTCACCCGCACCATGGAAGTCAGGGTGGAGAGAGTTACATTTTTCCAAATCCTGTTTGGCCATCCAGGTCTCCTGAATGCACAGTACGTCACTATTGACTAACAGTGTATCCACAACCAGCCTCCTTGCCTTGTCAGCAGCAGTGTGACCCACTCTGAGGCCACGAGAATTGTATGATTCTGTGTCATTCCCGTTGGGGCTGTCAGTTTCCTCGGACATCTCCGCCGACACCCCCGCGAAGCCAGCACCAGGGCACGACAGACCCCCATCCTCCTCACGGCAAGAAATCCCTCCCGCCGCTCTCCAAGGCAGAATCACCCCACTTGTTGCTCCTCTTGATCGGTGAGGCTCGAAGTGTTGTCTGATGACTGACCCAGCTGGCCAGAACTGGGGATCGTACATCTCCTTCCACTCGTTCCATTCAGCAGTAACACAGAAGGAGCTGAATCTGCTATGTCGCGTCTCAATTTTCCTGCACTTTACCTCGCGGTCCATCTTTCCTTGCAGGAAGAGACGGAGAGTGTCGGCATCAAGGTTCAACTTGAATTTCGTGGCGAACACACTGACCATCTTCGTTTTTACAGTGGACAGTTCCTCGTTATTAATCACCGCAGTTCCAGTAATCCCTGTCTTTTTCCGTGCATGTCTGGGTTTCTCAGCACGAGACTTTGCAGTAAACAGGTGAGCTGAGTTCTCTGACACCTCCTTCCGTTTGCGGCCGTCCCTCACCATAGTACTCCAGCTAGGGTGCTCCGTCTTCTCCGGGACTCTTTCACTTCGCTGAGCAGGGGGCAAGCCCGGAGATTCACCTGTCGCCAACCACTCCACACCCTGTCTTGGGGCTCCACGGACAGCGGGAGGAGGTCCTCCCAGCTCCACCACCGTCTCCACCATAGCCAAGCCCAAGCCCGGGCCCTGCGCATCAGGCTCGCCACCCAGCGGGAGTTCTGAAGGCCGAAGAGGAGCATGTGCTGCTGCCACGGAGGAGCCGCCACCACCCGATGTGGGACCAGCAACACTGGGGTTTTCCACCACCAACAGTCGCTCATTAAGGGAGCCAGACACCTCCAGAAGTCCCTCACAGGCGGTTGCCTGCGAGGTAAGAGAAATCTTCAGAAGATCCACGTCAATATTAATCTGCTGAATTCTTCTGAGTAACGCTGAAAAATCCACATGTTTGAATGAAACGGGAGGCAGTTCATCAATGTAATGAGACACAAATCTTGGTAGTTCCCCTTTCTCCTTGAACACAGCCAAACACATTTTGATGTGTATTTCGTCTTTCTTCTCTCCCCTGTGAGAGGACCAGCGTTTGCTATCAGGAAACAGCTCTGCCATTACAGCTTTGGAGGCTTCGATCCTTTGAGAACTGAAACTGGACTTAACTATCTTTATGATATTATCTTGATCAATTGTTCTCGACTTAATCAGTAGAAAATTCAGCAGTTCATCTTCAACTATTATTTCTCCATCCGTGGTGTGATAAATCCTAGGTTTAATGCGAGCAAACATTCCCTCATCACACCGGTGCTGCTGACCGTCAGCCATTTTGTTCTGACGGTCAGCAACTGCCCTTCTTCACCAATGCTGATGAGATAAGACTTCAGCGGGACCCAGTTCTGCAGCACGGGTGATTGCAGGGTTGAGTGACAGCCATCTTGTCACCACATGGCGCAGGATTTCATGGAATTCCACATCACAGAATTCACAAAACTCCTTTAGGGACTCTCTCCTTTTGGCAGAGTTGGAAAAGAAACTAAATATCTTGAGTACAATATTTTCCACATCCACTGAGAGCTTGTCCAGGGCCTTTTTCACTGTGTTATGGAAAATATGTGCCTGGCAGTTGCCACTAAGGATCTCACAGTTGGCCTCTCTCAATTTTGTAAAGACCGAATTGTGGCTGCCATAATTGACATTTGCGTTGTCAGCACTGAAGGCAGAAACATGATCTAGGGATAGACCCAAGTTTTCAAGAGAGCTTTGTATTTTTTCCAGTATTCCCTGTGCAGACTCATCTGGATTTTCAAAGAAATCTATCACCTTGTTGACTACCCCATCCTCTGGCGTGAAAAACTGCACGGCCAAGGGAAACATCTTCCGATTTCCCTTATTCGAGGCATCAGTGTGAAGAGAGAATGGGAGTGGATTTCCACCACTTTTCAATTTTTTGACCACCTCCTCTATAGCCTTTGGGGACAGGACATCTGTGACAATTGCCTCAGCTTTTGTCCTCCCACAGGACATCTTCTTGGCAATGGTGGAGTCATTCAGTGTCCTGAGAGTCAGCTTCATAGCACATTCAGCTGAGTTATAGCTCAAACAATGCTTTACAGTGTGGTAGATATGGGCTACCTCTGCAGCAGTCACCTGTAAATTAGAAAAAAGAAGAAATGTTACTGTATATATGTAGAGTTTGTATAGTATAGCAACTGCCTCTACAGTACAAATTATGCAGTTCAATCTATCGGTTTGAACTTGTTAGAAATGTGTAAGGTTGTATATGTGTATTCATAATTTATACACACACATATTTACATATATTTATCGTGTTTGAATAATATTATAATATCTTTGTCCATATAATACTGACATCCATACTACCTGCTACTTTCCCATATAAAAAAACAAAAATCGTTCTTACCATATCTGCCTCTGGCGTTGCCTGGTGGACAACAAATTGGTCTGGGGTTCCCCTAGTTTTGTTGTCCCTTATGCTGCGCATGTGCCCACCACTGGAAGCATGTTGTTTGAGATCATTCAGCCCACCATGGGCTACAGAAAAAGTGCGGCAACACACCGTGCAGTGCGCTTTAAAGACGTTGTCGCGCACATTTTCCACCCAGGTGTTAGCTTTCTCCCATTCCTCCCGGTATTTTTGCATCCTTTTCATTTTTTTTCCGGAGGAGTACGAGTTGAAGCGCTGTTTGAAGCTGGACCACCGCGTAGAGCAGTGTCGGCGTCTGAGTCACGGTCGGCCATGCTGCTCTGTTTACGTCTACTATCTTCTGCACGAGCAACAGTACCTCCTCGGCCAATGGGATGAGCGTATTATACGTATCATATGTGAATATGCTGTCAGTTCATTGGTCCCAGGGCAGAACATTGCCTGGGAACACGTTTACCGTAAAACTTCATATAAAGCGCGTTGTTATTCATTTTCCATTGACATTTTACTGACCATTTTTTTAATCTCACAATAATACGGGACAAAGTGCGTCCCGTTTCAGCTCAATACGGGACGGGTGCTTTTGTTTCTAAATACGGGACGATTCCGTTTTTCAAGGGACGGTTGGCAACCCTACCCATAGCTGAACTTTAAATGTTAATACTTAATAACGCTAAATAACTGAGAAATCATCAGAGAGCTTGGAGGACTATAAGACCGCACAAATTTGGTCTTCTGAGAACAATGGCCAATTAGCTGGCAGATAATTGTGGGGCAAAACTGTTATTGTTGCAAATAGTTACAGGATGTTCGTACAGCTCATGGGCTCAGAGATGCTCAGTGTTACTGGGGAAGGTTTTACTTGAAAAGGGAGCACTGTGGCTACAGGAGGACGTTACAGGATCATGACAGTCGCTAAAACATAGTGTAACATCAACGGATGTATATATAAAAGTATAACAGAGCCAGAAAGTCACAATACTGACTCAGCTGTGAAGGTTTTAGTAATATCCAGCTTAAGTTAAGCTTTCAGTCATAGCAAATGATATGATTTTAAAACCTCTCATTGTATTCAAAATCAATCAAATAAGACTTTATGTTAGAATAAATGCAATAATAGAGCAATATAGTAAATAGAATTAATTAAAAAAAAAAATAGAAAACATTTGCCAAACATGTCAAATTAGCTTCAATGTTCTGCACCATGCTACACAAAATAAATATCAAATATAATTATAAGATAAAAAAAAAGATACAGAGGATAATAGGTATTTATGGAATAAATGGATTATGTGTAATGTGTGTTTCCTGGTTCATAGTCTTGGGTGTCTTAAGACTTAAGGTCAGTAAATAGTCATTAGCGGGGACAAATTTCAGGAGAAATATCAGTGCAATGCAGATATGTCATACTTTTAGTTTTTTACGTCTGTGATGTTTTGGTTTAGGAGGGTTTTTATCTCTAGAGTAAATAGCTTTCCCTCATCTATCTGCAAGGACCCTGATGAACCCTCAGGACTCGCCTGCTCTGCAGACGCTACAACTGCAGGGCAGGAGAGTGAAGATGTGATATTATGTCATCACATAAATAAATCAATCATCATAGACCCATGAACTGTGCAGTGTGCCTTCCAAAAAGCAGATTCCCTCCCACTGTCGGCTGGTTTGATTTCCACCAGTGTACAATGATTGAAGTCAAACAGTCGACCATTAACCTGTTGTTTCTTTCAGCTGCAGCAGAGATTTTACAACTGGAATTTTAGCCTCAATCAGAAAAATCTGCCAATGTGACAATTCTTCATGGCAACTGAGCAGCTGTGCTCTGCCTTTCTTCCTCTTCTGCTTCCCAGTTATTTTGTCATCAAACGGCTGATTTAGCAGTTTAATGGGACAAAGCTTGATTACATCCTTCTACTTTGTCTTTCCTCCACTACTTGTTTTTCCATCCATCCATCATCCAAAGTCCACCGACAGCCTAACCTTTGGAGGGTCTTGGGGGAGTCAGCAAATCACAGGGCCAATATACCGAGACACATAAACATTCAGTCTTACACTCACACCTACAGTCAATCAACAGACTCTAGGATTCACCGCGAGGGAGTGGTGCAGTTGTTCTAACCCACAACAGATGCAACAAGAACAAAAACAAAAAGAAAATAAACATGTCCGGATGAAAAATCGGTGCCACATGAAGAAAACACCAACGAAGAAGTCAAGAGACTATGCGGTCATAAGAGGCGACCCTGCTGTTGTCGAAGTGGTTTAAACTAAATCAGTTTATCTCTGCAGAGGAATAATATCTTGCATTCTGCCTCTGCCTGCTGCACCAGGCCTCCCCAGAATGCTGCTGAGAATTGGATGCTGTTGTAATGCGTCCAAGCAGAGAACCCCCTCCTGCGTTTTGCATGTTTGGAAGAGGCAACCTGTCTGAAAACGGTTTAATCAACCTGAGCCTAATCTGCACATCTTTGGACTGTGAGAAGAAGCCTCCTATGAAGTCTAGATGTCTCGGCCAACGGAGTCGAACGTCCGCACATGGCGGCCATCTTGCCACAGGCAGCTCGCCCACCCATACCATTGTGTTGTAGTGGTACGTACTTTTAAATTAACCATAACTTGCTAAATTCTCAACAGATTTTTAAATAGTGCGGTTTGTTACAAACGTCAGAGATGTAGTTATGACACTGCATACTTATGAATAATTATGTTATTTTCAAAAAAATTGAATAATGTTCTATATAGGTACAAGATTTCCCTTTACAAATATACATCAATATTTTATTTTTATATTTAAAAAGTACATGTACCACTACCAACACAATATTATAGGTGGGCGAGCTGCCTGTGGCAAGATGGCCGCCATGTGCGGACGTTCGACTCCGTTGACCGGAAACGCGGATGAGGCATCTAGCCTTTATATATATATATCTATGGTTGTAACGCGTCCAAGCAGAGAACCCCCTCCTGCGTTGTGCATGTGGAAGAGGCAACCTATGGAGAACCAATTCTTCAGAGATCCTCTACAGGACATTTCATGAACAAAACAAAAAACTGTGGAGAATGTGTCTTTCAAAAGTAATGGCAGTTGGCGTGTGTCACCGAGTCAGAAGACAGAGCGGGCTGCATTGATTGTACACAGCACTCCACCGCAAGCAGGCGCGGCGCGTCACATTGGGCAAGTCGGGCAGTTGCCCAGGGCCTCGGCCACCAGGGGGCCTCGTCGTATTTTTTTTTTTTTTTAATAATTCAAATAAATCACTTGTCATTTCACATGCATGTGACTGTAATGTAATGTATCTATGTGTCTTTTTAATTTGTTGTGTCTCATACTGTCAGTTGCCAGAGTTTTCAGACAGTGGAACGAGCGAATGAGAGCGGGCGGAGGGGCACACACACACACACACACTCGCCCGCACAACACTGTACAGGGAGCCGCTGCAGAGCCGCGGGTAGCCGACCCCTGGCCACGGCGAAAGAACGATTTGTTTACAGTTCCACGAAAGATGCGGACGTCAAAAGTTTTGACTCAACATTATTTCCGCCGCACATTTCCCCTCCCGGTCGCGCGCTCCACCTGTGGGCGCGCGACACAGTTTAAGAATCACTGCATTTGGGACCCAGAGGTGAACTGTCCCCCATGTCCCCTCCCCTTCCCCCTTCTCACACAGCATCAAGCAGGGGCGATGCATTTGCCAATTCATCACACAGTGATATGATAGATAATAGAAAACCGCTTCGCTGGCGGCTGGCCAGATGACGTGATCGTGCCGCCCCTTTTTTTTTACGTGTATTATGTGACTGACTGGCTTGTTCGTCAAGGGCGGGCTCAGCACCCCAAAGCCCGCCCATAGCGCCGGGTCTGAATTTGTCTTGTGGTGGAGGAGTGTACGTGATCGCAGTAAACATGAAACGATTTCAAAGTGGCAGCGACAAAAGAAAGAAGAAAAGGGAGGAGGAGAAGTTAAGGGACAAATTACCTAAGCTAACACAGTTTTTCCAATCAAAGAATTTGTCCGTGGAAAATGACATATCTGATAATGTTTCAAGTGATGCTGGGCCAAGTTTAGCTATTGCTAGCAGCAGCAGACACACAGCCACTTCACCACCAACTAGCCCTGCCTGCCTTGCTTCTAAAAACAATGAGCCATCATCTTGTACCACAGCTGCCCATATCCCTGACACTGACACCTGCACTGAGGATGCACAGGATACTGCCATGGTCATCATCCCTGCTCAAGCACAGCTGGATGATAGGGAGAGCAGTCAGCAATGTGAGTAACCCCAATGATACAGTGATCAGTGAAGACCCAGCATTATGGCGTGAAATAATTACAGATAGTGAGAGAATTGAAATTGTTAGAAGAGGACCAGTACAAATTCGAAACTTTAATTACCCCCAAAACACAGATAACCCGCCAAGGAGATTCAGGATTGAAAACTTTGAAATGAAAATGAAAAATGGGGAAAAAATTACAAGGAAGTGGCTAGTCTACTCGACCAGTGCTGATGCAGTTTATTGTTTTGCATGTCGCATCTTCGGGAAAACCAAAATCTCACTCAGCACCAATGGATTTCGTGCATGGAAACATGTCGGAGAACATCTCAGAACTCATGAGCGCAGCAGGGAGCACATAGAGAATATGGATAATTGGCGCCAACTTTTGGCCAGATTGAAACTTAACATCACAATTGAACCAAGAGCTGATAAATAAGGAAATTGCCCAATTGAAAATGGTGCTGAGGAGACTCTTTGCCATTGTATGCCATTTGGCTGAACGGAATTTAGCATTTCGAGGCCACACTGAACACCTGTACCAACCCAGAAATGGGAACTTCCTGGGTCAGGTTGAATTAATGGCCCAATTCGACCCAGTGATGAATGAACACTTGAGGATAATCCAAAACAAGGAATACAGAGATCATTACCTCAGCAAACAGATACAGAATGAGATAATATCTCTAATTGCAAAAAAGACCACAGATGCTGTTGTATCTCTGATAAAGAGAGCCAAGTACTTTGCTGTCATAATGGACTGTACTCCAGACAACAGCCATACTGAACAGCTTACCCTTGTAATGCGAATTGTTAACTGTGCAGAAAATGTGGGTATTTCCATTGTGGAGCATTTTCTTGGCTTTGTTGATGTCCATGACACAACTGGGAAAGGACTGTACAAATCTTTCACGGACCAACTGACCAAATTTGATCTTGACATCGGTGACTGTCGTGGGCAGGCATACGACAATGGGAGCAACATGCAGAGTAAGCACCAGGGTGTACAGAGGAGAGTGCTAGACACAAACAAGAAGGCCCTGTATGTGCCATGTGGTAGTCATAGTTTAAATTTGGTTATTTGTGATGGGGTACAGTCATCTAGACAGTCTGTGAACTTCTTTGGTGTCCTCCAGAGATTGTACAACTTGTTCAGTTCCTCTGTGCAACGGTGGGAGATTATGCAGGAACATGTAGTGATGATGACTGTCAAAAGTTTGTCTTCAACCAGATGGGAGTGCAGAGTGGACAGTGTAAAAGCTCTCCGGTACCAAATGCCTCAGTTTGTGGCAGCGTTGGAGGCACTCATTGACCATGCCATGTAATTGATGTTTCTTTGTTTAATTGTATTTTATCACAAAAAAGAAAAGCACTTTTATTCATGAATGTGATTTAACAGGGGTAAAAGACAAATATTAACCATATATACTGTTTATATTGCTTGTAATTGGGATAAAGTTAACACCTGTTAAGCATTTTTTACATATATTGTTGTAGCTGTATTGATTGAAAGACTGAATAATGCCTGGGCTCAACCAGACCCACAAACATTGGCCGGGTGACCAAAACATGAACACCACACAAGGGTTAAGCCACACATTTGTCAGTTGTGTCTTAACAGACAGACACACATAAGCACATACTCTCTGGTGGGGGGCTGAGGGCTACAGGCTTGCGTAGTCAGTCACCTGTGAAGGCCGTCATCATTTACCCCTGAACCAGCACGGTGAACTTCGCCTCCTGTGTGGGCAGTCAGGCGGCCGCCTAAGGTGTGTCCCTGACGTACACGCTGCGATGTTAGACTGCGGTTAGAGTCATAAAATTATCAGGTGCACGCTTCAGAAAGTGCAGCATAGTAGAGAAAGAGAAGAAAGAACAATATAGAGGTAAGAATCATCCCGATTGTGGACATCATGAATGGTTATTTTTGTCAACATGACATGATATAGTGTCTGTACAGCTGATTTCAGACTCTTTTTATATTTGTATTATATATTTGTATTATTTTTTATAGCTTACTATTTTGTCTGCCTGTGTGTGCATCTGTATAAAGTCCAAAAGTTCTTGGGGATGCATGACAATTTGCATGTGTATGCTGGGGGGAGCCATTCTGAAATCTCGCCTCGGGCGCAAACATTGCCAGGGCCGGCCCTGGGTGGAAGAAATGAGACAAGAGCTAAGTCATATCTCAAGTTTGCTTTGTGTGTCATGTCCGTGTGTGTGTGTGGTCCAGGTAATACTCATGTTGTGGTGACCTGAATCTGTTTACACAGTTTCATTAAGGGAACAAAAAAGCAAGTTCCCATTATGGAAATCATTACATTTTTAAGGTATAGACACACCCATTTGAATTGTTCATGTTAGGTTATGGTTGAGTTTAAGTTAACATTGGGATTAGAGTTAGGCACTTAGTAACTATTGTTAAGGTTAAAATAAGTGTAAGGGAAATTTATGTAAGTCAATGTAATGTCCAATAAAGTAATGGAGACACAAGTGTGTGTGTGTGTGTGTGTGTGTGTGTGTGTGTGTGTGTGTGTGTGTGTCTGTGTCTGTCTCTGTGTGTCTCTGTCTGTGTGTGTTTGTGTAGTTGTACTTTGTACTTTTTAAAGACCATTTTGAGCATAAACCATACAGAGTGAGGACATTTTTGCAAAGGGATAACATTTTGTCCGGTCCTCGCGTTTTCAAAGTCTGGTTTGACGGTTAAGACTTGGTGTGAGGGTTAGAATGAGCGTAAGGTTACGCATTTAGTTGTGATAGTGAAGGTGGGTAAGGGGCTAGGGCAGAAGTCTTCAACAGGGGTCCGTGACCCCTAGGGGGTCCGCGGAGGTACTGCAGGGGGGTCGCAAATTTTTTAGTTGATCAGACAATTTTTTATTATTTTCGAACCAATCTTTTTCCCACAAATTGAAATGTCTTTAAATACACATTAACATGCATCCAACATATTGTGAGGCTGATTTGACCCTCTGCCTGACAACATCCATCCGTCCAAGGTTAGATAAGTTGTTTGCTATCCATCAGGGTCCGCCATCTCACTAATGTTGGAGTATGTGTGCCATCCACAGATGGAACAAATGCATTCCCCAAATGTATGAAATGGACATAGTCATGGATTAAATGTACGGATACAATAGAAGTGATGTTACTAATGCTCCTTATTTTTATTCCACCGTAATCGTCGGTGGTTTTACCATCCTGTCCTCAAGCTGGTTTGTCTTACATGTCGTGACATGAGATCAACGAAGACCCCTGACCAGATCTTGCTTTCAGGAATAACAAATTCAAGGAGAGGCTATGGTTAGTTATGTCAAACACATCCAGATGTTTTGAAACCATTTTGAAAAAGCCTACATTATTGGACCTAAGTTGGCTGCTAGTACATGAGTTGTATTCATTTGAAGCCTTGCTTGCCATTTTCTTATCCCTTCTTTTTTGTTTCTTTGGTATAATGATCTGAATTTTGTTTCTCCCCCAGGTCTGATTTGGGGGAAATATTTCATTCCTTAAGTGCAGCTTAGCAAAGATTATGTAAAACAATAAAGAAGTGACTGAATTTACATGATTATTATTATTGTTGCACATGATTGATTACGTCCTCGTAGTCATAACGACAAAGATGGATGGAAAGATGTTTTATTTTTTTCAACAAGGAATCTCACGCTTCGCTCTCGCTTTATGTTCCGCTGCCGCACCTTTTGTCAACTGACTCTTCAACCAAGCTACTTTTTTTAAAGGGTTTATTGATTCATGATGAGAGGGTTTCCTTTTTATATGAAGACATCACATTAAACTGCAGTCTGACACTTAAGCACCCATTAATCAGTTTCCCTTTGTCTCTTGGATATTGTTTTTCATTGTCCTTAAAAATAGATCTGATGTGCACACTTTTTGGGGTGGTTGTGGGGATGGGGGCTTTGTATTCCATAAAATATGAGAATAAAATATTATACCACGTATTCTGCTTTACATTTATTTACTTTAGGATCAGCCTGTAACAGTGTGGGTGTGTGAGCTGAATATCTTGACTGAATATATTGTGTTGAATTATGCATTTAAAAAATGTCTTAACTGCAATTATACATCTAGAAACATGAGGATGGAGAGAATTTAATCAGAATGTAACAGAATACAGTTCCTTCTCTGGCCACGAGATGGTGACCCTGAGCTATGTTCCCGTGAATCTGCTGCTGCTCATGTGTGTTTTGTCCTTTTGAGTCCATCAGATTAAAAACCTATCACTGCACATGTCACAGGTAAAAAATATAAGGCCTGAACATGAGCAGACTGCTGGATCAAATGAGAATTAGTTGGACCTGTGTAATAATCCTGGGTCAGCTCCTGATACACACTGGGTTGCACAGATTGGAACACTTCAGCAGCTTTTCCTGCTTGCACAGCTTCACAAGCCGGTGAGCCTCCTGTCCCCCCCATTGTGAAAACATTTTGTGAAAAAGATCTTTATTAATCTGTAACCTCAGTAAATGAGGAGTTTGTTAACTGACAATAAGCAATTATCCTTTCATGGTGAAATATAAATCCTGAAGCATGTTTATAACAAACATTTTCATTTTATTTAAAAAAAAAAATCACTTGATACATTGTCTCCAGGCGCTATACAGAGATCAAATACAAAGTAGTTTCTTCTGTGACATTCTGTCATTTTAGTTTGTGGATTTCCGTCTCTTTGTGTTTTCCGTTTCCTGTTTTATTTTGTAGTCTTGTTTTCCTTTGGTGTTTTCCAGCTTCTCGGGTGTGTCACTTCCTGTCTTGGAGATTGTCTTCCCAAGTCCTCATGTGTTGCACCTGTGGCTAATTACCCCAGCCTTCCCTGTGTCTCTTTTTAAGCCTCTGTGTTCCCCTGTGTGCTTTGTCCGTTCGTTACGTGTTTTACACATTCTCTTATGGGTTGTCGTTACTTGCTGTCTCGTCCAGTTTTCCCATCCTGTTCATCCTCTGCATCCTGGGTCCATCTCCTTCCACATAACCTGACATCTTCCACGTCTCATGCTGGCTGCTTCCTGTCTGTCTTCAATCCTCTGTGCTCTCCTCACCTGAGCTCCAGCTTTAATGAGGGCGGAGGCATTGGCAACTCCCCCAGTAGTGCCTTTTGGGAGATGAAGTCCTCCCGGCAGCCATCTTGTGGCGTGGTGGCCACTCCCAGGGTGAGGAACATAATGCCACTGCATCAAACGCCCTCTTGTGATGCCACAACGCACATGGAGGTTATTCCGGCTGGCTCATGGAGTCTGATAAAAATCCGACCAGGAAGTACCTTACCTATTGCAGTATACATTTAAATGTATACCATGACTAGAAGAACCTCTTGTTTCAGGTCGTACCAGTCCAGTAATGACACGGCTGCAGATCTTCCCACAGTCACTGGTTCGCCTGCAGCTCTCTGCATGAGCAGCACCTCCTTGGGAATCAAACGTGACCTCCCATTTATCATCTAAAGGAAAAATATGCGTTTGTATCTCTTCAACAACAAGGAAACAACAAAAGCATAAAAGTCACGGAATGATTTCAACAGTTGGTGCTGAGACATCAGATCACTCACCACTCTTTGACGGGGAACAGACGTTTTGGGTATGTGTTTTATCGCCACCTACAGGACAGACCACAAACACTTTGGTTAGTCCAGGGGTAGGCAACCTTTACTATCGAAAGAGCCATTTCGCCCCCTCTTCCCCCAAATTAAATCTGCCTGGAGCCGCACAACATATTTGATAATACAGGTTATAAAGTTATATATATATATATAGTTATACAATATAAATAAAAACTATAGTTTGTTGCATTTATATAATAATAGAACGACAATAAAAAAAACTGTTGACATTTCACTATTTTTACCTGTTACAAAATAGGAAAACACCAAACTCTTATGAATTGGAGAACAAAATACATTTGTGGGCCTACTTTGGAATAAATTAAACACAGAGCTCAGCTTTTTTTGCTCATCTCCAGCTTGGTACTTTTCAGCAGATGCTGTGTGCTTGCTCTGGAAATATCTTTCAACATTACATTTCTTATTGTTCTCTAATTCCTCGCCACATATCAAACATACATGTAAGACAGCATTGGTGGCAGTGAAAACAAATTAATCTGTCAACGCAGAATTAAACTCTATTTTCCTCCCAGACTTTTCTTTTCTGGGAATTATCCATGATTAGTTTACCGAGGCCGGGGGTCGGAACTATAGATTAGCGACCTGCAGGGAAGAGCGCCGGGACGTAACAGGATGTGACGCATATTTTAGTTGCTGAAATATTAAAACAAAACGTGAGAGCAGGTCAGACTGGAGGCGGACACAGAAACTGCAGATCGGTACAAACCACCTGCAGCTTCTGCTCTGATCAAGAAGCTTAGGCGCGGATCTCTGATCAGCTGACACCAGAGAAACTCGTTGTTTTCACAGTTTCCACTGTTGAGAAGCAGCCGGTCAGTCACTGAGAGGCTGCTCCACGTGAACGAGCTCCGATCTCACTGTGTCTCTGAGCGAGTGAGCGGAGCTCAGGGTGGGGGGCGGAGCCCCGGCTCTGTGTGTGTGTCGGCTATCTGGGAGCTCGGACACACACACACACACACACACACACACACACATTCACCCGCTCCTGGTATTTAATGATGGCCTGTTACGATGATTATTTAAAAAATGTATGTGAATGTGACGTTCACTCACGCTCATCATATGAAAGAACTGATTCGTTAAGTTCACCGTTCGCGAAAAATATGCGCATTGCGCCACATGCTCTGCACAGGGAGCCACTGCAGAGGGGCTGAAGAGCCGCATGCGGCTCCGGAGCCGCAGGTTGCCGACCACTGGGTTAGTCCAAGGGATGAAGTCAGATTATGTATGTGAGATGTGAGAGTATTATATTAAATTATTTGTAATCACATCATATTATGTACTTACTAATAAATCATCAGACCTTCTGATGCCAGCGTAAACTGTGCCAAAGCCTCCTTTACCAAGTGGTTCAAGCTCCACGTACTTGGCCTCAAAGTCAGCTGCACCAATGAACACAGACACATGGTTTAATACAAATGTGAAAAAAAGAAGCATCAATACCTCTTACATCATCCACTTTTTCATATTTCTAAGGCTTTCAACCACCACATTTCAACATATGGAGTGTTTTCAGATGTTGTGGAAATAGCTCAGTGGAGAGAAATGATCATAGCTCCATCAAAACTAACTAAAATCCATCTGCCTGACAGGTGGCTGAAAGATAAATATTTGCTTGAATCATTTAATTTACATCTCATATCTAGTCTGTTTAATCTGTGTTATCAATATTTACATGTAATCCTCAGGAAGAAGGTCAATAATTAAATTCCTCAAAATGTAGAATTATTCATTTAAGTTGGACAAGAACGTTTTTAAAACAACCTGAACAAAATCACCAAAAGAAAAACTGAAATTCCTCCGAACTGGAGTCAACACCAATCCCCATTTTAACATGATCATATTGCTTCCATGCAAACAAGTACACATTTTCTTAAAAAGAAAAGTCACCTCTGCTGTTGTGGCCTGACAACACCGTGCTCTTGTCAGTGGAGCTGTTGACCTTGGGCACTGACTCTTGGGTTGATTAACCAGAGTTGGTGCTGGCATCAGGGCCCTCACCATCCCTCTGCTTCTGCAGTGGAGTTTCGTTTTCAGTTGTGGCCTTCTGCTTGGTGATCCTCCTCTTGGCCTTAATCACAGGCCGATTACTCGCCAAGATGGGGCTGGGTGACTGAGTGGGGCCAATCCTCTCTACAAAAGAGGCAAGAAAACAGTGAGCATCAACCTGTTGACTGCATATAGTCATGTTTGAATCGCATGACCACATAAGGTGACTCTGCAAAATTCTGTATCACAATCAACATTGCTTTTAATTGTAAACAACATTTTAAAACTAAGTTCTTATTCCTTTAAGCTGGAAAAGCCAGTGTTTAAAACACCGTGAAAAACATCACAAAAAGAAAACTGAAATACCTCTGAGCTGGAGTCAACACAATCTCCATTTTAACATGATCATATTGCTTCCATGCAAACAGCAGCACATTTTCTTTAAATATAAGTCACCTGTGCTGATGTGGCCTGAGTCGGTGCAGGCATCAGGGACCTTTCCAGCCCTCTTCCGTTGTGGCTTACTTCCCCTGGTGGTCTTCCTTTTGCGGGCCTTAGTCACAGACTGATAACTCGCCAAGATGGCGATGGGTGAGACTGGGGTGCCAAACATATCTACGAATGAGAAAAAAACTGTTGACTGCGTGTAGTGAGGTTTGAATCCTATGACCACATAAGATGGATGACATTGGATGACTCTGCAAAATTCTATGTCACAATTAACATTGTTTTGTAATTTTAAACAACAACATTTTAAATCTAAATTGTTAAATTAGGTGAACATGGCAACTACTGTTTGGTTAAGGGAATTTACAGTTGAGTAAATTACCTGAATATAGGTCGGTCGAGAGTTCGTAGCAAACTGGTTTGGTGTGAGTAGAGGTCCAGCAAGGAGATAGAACCAGTGATCACAAAGTGTGGCGAGAGGAAATAAAAGCGCATAACAGTGACACAGTGGTACATAAGTGATGGAGTCAGATGCTTGAAAATACAGAACAACATAGGAAAAGGACTTTTATAACATAGCTCCTCACTAGGGAGCAAAAATCTGCCTTTAAACTTAAAGAGAGGAGTATTGATCAAATCATGAATAAAAGGGCATAGCAGTGACACAGTGATACATAAGTGATGGAGGCAGATGCTTGAAAATACAGAACAACATAGGAAAATTACTTTTATAACATAGCCCCTCACTCAGTAGCAAAAATCTGCCTTTACATTTACAGAGTCATGACCAAATCTGCCTATAAACTTAAAAAAAAAAATAAAGATAATTCTTGATATATCACCCAGCCTTTGGACAATGTTTAGAATTCAAAATTGTCTTGCTCTCTTGATTGGAAGGAACCAATCAATATTAAGTGTAAACATATACATATGTTCCCCAAATAATGTATTAAAATGCACACGGTCAACAATTACAGCTGGACAATTTAATAGATCAATTACAGCTTGACAATTCAATGTATCTATTATTGACTGCCTTTGATCCCTCGGCGAGCACGCCATACGTTTGAGGGCTAAAGGTCATCTTCATCTGCTCTCTCCTCCTCTGCGCTCGGCTCGTTCTCTTGTCTGGACTTTTTGTAACATCTCCTCAAACGTTGAGCCTCAATCAGCCGCTTATCAGTCAGGGTGCGTGTGCCACACCGGGCTGTCCACGGCCTCTTTTTAACCAGCAGTGTCCTTGGATAGATAGATAGATGGATACTTTATTAATCCGAGGGAAATTCAGATTCAAAATTCAAATTGGGGGACTTGGGTTACTGTGTTGATTACCTGTCAAAATATATTTATTGCTGTCCAACGGTTTATTTATGGCTCCTCCTTCCATTCAGGTGAGCCAGCTATGGGTTCAGCCATTAGCCCGGTTTCTCCTCCCCTCTGCTCCTCAAGTCCCCCGCTCCCTCTCCACCCCACCTTTGCTTCCTTCTCTCATTACCCCCTGTCTTTTCTCCTCATCTCACCCATTTTATCCCTCTTTTTCCTCCATTGCCTGTTCCTTTCCCTCTGTCCTTGTCATCCGCCTCACCCGTCCATTAACCATTTCAACCCCCGACATCACTGGCTCCCTATAACTCCTCTCCCATCATCACAGCCAGAGGGGATAAATTAAAGCGAGCAATCTACCCTCAAACTGAAGTTAGGGGAAGGGGTGTGTGTGGGGGGGGGGACTTAGCCTGACTTTGTAAAACTTTTGATGAATAACAGGGCTGATGGCCGTTGCCATTCAAAATTGACATTACATTACATTTTGGCTGACGCTTTTTTGTCCAAAGCGACTTACAATTAGTACACTCAACATTCATGAGGGGCCATTTAGGGGTTCAGTATCTTGCCAAGGACACTTAGGCATGAGGATGGGAGAGAGTGGGGTTTGAACCAGCAACCTTCGTGTTGGAGAACCATCACTCTAACCACTAGGCCACACCGCCCGAACATCATTCGAAGGTCATTGACACGTGCTGTTAGCTGCGGCCTGTGATCATCGATTCCTGCGTTGTGGCAAATATGTATGTAGGTTGATGAGCTGCTAATCATTTCATTTGAATACCATAGCTATGATATATAACAAAGACACTACCAGCAAAACTCCATGAAAGTGTCACTGTGTTATCATAGTGGGTATAAAGCCTGTTCTAACCTGCTTCCTTCATGAGCAAAACAAACACAACAAGTTAGGTGATTTCACACAAGAGACATTTACAGTAACAGTGGATCACATGACTACTTGTATATGTAAAGGGTGGTTTGTAGCGAAAAAAATCCTGATTAATGGTCAATATTTAGATTTGAGGTCCTGCAGCTTAAATGCTTCGGTTCATTATGTGCTGCTACATGCTATATGTGGCTAACAAGTTCCCAATATCAACTTGTAACATATCAATGTTCTACTTCCAGATTTGTTTTTCTTGATCCTGTGTGACAAAAAAGAGTATAAACTCGGCAAAGGAGGAAATAATATTACTATGAAACTTGGTAGATGGATGTGAAATGGGTTAGTTACAAGACAATGCATTTTAGATTTTATTTTTCTTCAACGTTGACTTTTTCAACATGGATCTCGACAAAAATAAAACATCAGGCATGCGTAAGGGACTGATATTTAGGAGAGTATTCAATTTAGTGCAGATCCAAATATAAATCTGGATCTAAAAAAGGAGGAATTTTAGGAGAAATAATAGTGCAATGCAGATATGTCACACTTTAGTTTTACGTCTGTGATGTTTTGGTTCAGGAGGGTTTTTATCTCTAGAGTAAATAGCTTTCCCTCATCTGTCTGCAAGGACCCTGATGAACCCTCAGGACTCTGCTGCTCTGCAGACGCTGCATCTGCAGGGCAGGAGAGTGAAGATGTGATATTATGTCATCACATAAATTAATCAATCATCATAGACCCATGAACTGTGCAGTGTGCCTTCCAATCAGCAGATTCCCTCCCATTTTCCGCTGGTTTGATTTCCACCAGTGTACATTGATTGAAGTCAAACAGCCGACCATTAACCTGTTGTTTCTTTCAGCTGCAGCAGAGATTTTACAACTGGAATTTTAGCCTCAATCAGAAAAATCTGCCAATGTGACAATTCTGCATGGCAACTGAGCAGCTGTGCTCTTCCTTTCTTCCTCTTCTGCTTCCCAGTTATTTGGTTATCTCAGATTGATGAGAATTAAACATATTTCCTCAACGCTACTTTGCCTGAACTAAAAAGAAAGATATTTTGTTCAACCTGAGACTCATTGGCCTTGGCTCATTTTCTGTGATAAACATATAAAGGAACATATATTCAGTGACTACACTTTACAGCACCCCTACTAGGGCTGCTCGATTAATTGAAATTTAATCGTGATTACGATTATGGGGTCAAACGATCTCCAAACTACTATAATCGAGTTGATACGATTGTTTGGATTTTTTACGAAAGAGCCGCGCATGCGCAATTCAGTCCTTCCTCCGAAGCATTCGGCGGCTCAGCTGACTGGCACTCACTCTCAAGCAGCAGTAAAGTGAAAGAGGTGAAAAAAACAACGCGAGTGGAAAAGCAGGGAGGGCAGCAGCAGACCATGTAGCTGCCGCACACCGCTATTCTCAAGCGCGGTCTCGCCCTGCTGTTCAGACCGGTCAGACCGGACTCGCATTTCTCCGCGCCGGTCAGTAGGTCATAGAGTGTTAGGGTTGCCTTCATTAAGGGTTTGAATAACCGGGCACCGATATCCTGGTTTCACGGAAGAATAAGACAAGCAGCCGTCATCGGTGTTTACCGGAACCTGAAGTGATTAAAAAATAAAGCATAGACTTCAGAATAAGGACACATATTAATAATCCTTTAAATAATCGTGATTTTGATATTGTCCAAAATAATCGTGATTAGGATTTTTTCCATAATCGAGCAGCCCTAACCCCTACACAAATTACATAGGTGATGTTCGGGTCCACTGGACCCAGGACTACAGAAAGTGTTAAATTGTATATTTGAATCACCTCTGCTCCCACATTCCTGCACATTTACGTAAAAGTTCTCTGCCTTGTGGGACTGCATCCCACAAGGATTCTGTTGATTCCCCTTTGGATTTGAAAACTCCAGCACGGATAATAACCCCAAAGTATGCAAATAAATGGGTTTGGTCCATCTCATTCTAGCTTTCTACGAAAAGATTAAGATTAAGATTAAGATGCATTATTAGTCCCAAACACATGCACAGACATGCAAAGGCACACTCATGCAGGTAGGGAAAGTAATCTCTGCAAGTTTCTGCCACTAGACCAACGCCTCTCCATTAATCTCTTAATCTCTTAAACATGCTGTCCCTCCAAATTAGTGCAATCCACAAAAATTCGTAAGAAGGCTTGATGTCCTGCACACTGCTATACGTGTCGGCACTGATTGCACCTTATTACATTGGTAGCCATGCGGGGTGGCTTAAGTGCAAAAAGACCATTAAATTGTCACCATTTTTTATCATCCATATGTTGGCTGCTGATGGCCTGGCCTGGATTTGGGACTGGCTACAGGATAACGTTTTACGTAGATGGCTCATGGTCAATCTCATCCTCTTCTAACCCAAACTCACTGTCAGACTCTGAATTGACAGAAACATGATCTTCATATTCTCTAAACTCTTCCCCTTCATTGTCTTCCAAAGATTTTCTCTCCTCAAAAATAATTTCTAGATACTGTATCTGTTCATTAGGGCTCGTGTGTATACTGATATGAGTGTGTTCAATTTCTAATTAAGTTCAATAAATACTGATGAAAAACCTTGTTTCATATTCGTTTTTTCCAATCATATCTTGATTGTAATTGATGTTTCTTTGTTTAATTGCATTTTATCACAAAAAACGAAAATCACTTTTATTCATGAATGTGATTTAACAGGGGTAAATGACAAATATTAACCATATATGCTGTTTACATTGCTTGTAATTTGGATAAATTTAACACCTGTTAAGTATTTTTACAAATATTGTTGTAGCTGTATTGATTGAAAGACCGAATAATGCGGTGGCTCCACCAGACCCACGAACATTGGCTGGGTGACCAAAACATGAACACCACACAAGGGTTAAGCCACACATTTGTCAGTTGTGTCTTAATTTAACAGACAGACACACACAAGCACATACTCTCTTGTGGGGGGCTGAGGGCTACAGGCTTGCGTAGTCAGTCACCTGTGAAGACCGTCATCATTTACCCCTGAACCAGCGCGGGGAAATGCGCTTCCTGTGTGAGCAGCCAGGCGGCTGCTTTCACAGAATTTGCGCTTCCGCCTCAAGTGTGTCCTTGATGTACACGCTGCGATGTTAGACTGCGGTTAGAGTCATAGATAATAAAAAAATAGCATTAAATTATAAAGTGCACGATTCAGAAAGTGCATCATAGTAGAGAAGGAGAATAAATAACCATATAGAGGTAAGAATCATCCCGATTGTGGACATCATTACTGACTCTTTTTATATTTGTATTATTTTTTATAGCTTACTATTTTGTCTGCCTGTGTGTGCATCTGTATACAGTCCAAAGGTTCTTGGGGATGCATGACAATTTGTGTGTTTATGCGCCATTCTGAAATCTCGCCTATAGGGCACAAACATTGCCAGGGCTGACCCTGGGTGGAAGAAATGAGAAAAGAGCTAAGTACACATCTCAAGTTTGCTTCTTGTGTCGTGTCCGTATGTGTGTGTGTGTGTGTGTGTGTGTGTGTGTGGTCCAGGTAATACTCATGTTGTGGTGACCTAAATCTGTTTACACAGTGTCATTAAGGGAACATAAAAGCAAGTTCCCATTATGGAAATCATTACATTTTAAGGTATAGACACACCCATTTGAATGGTTCATGTTAGGTTATGGTTAAGTTTAAATTTGCATTACGGTTAGAGTTAGGCACTTAATAACTATTGTTAAGGTTAAAATAAATTTAAGGGAAATTTAAGTCAATGTAATGTCCAATAAAGTAATGGAGACACAACTGTGTTTGTGTGTGTGTGTGTGTGTGTGTATGTTTTCGTGTGCGTGTGTGTGTCTCTGTGTGTCTCTGTGTGTGTTTAGTTGTACTTTGTACTTTTTAAAGACCATTTTGAGCATAGACCATACAGAGTGAGGACATTTTTGCAAAGGGAGAACATTTTCTCGCGTTCTCAAAGGCTGGTTTGACGGTTAAGACTTGGTGTGAGGGTTAGAATGAGCGTAAGGTTAGGCATTACAAGAACTCAAATAATACCCGTCAGATATCAAAACACATTTGGGTAAATTGATGACAGAGAGAGTAATTTTTATTCTTTAATATTGATGAATGAAGAAAAAATTGGGCTCCAGCGAAAGGGGCTCTTTTCTCATCCCTGTGCGCCTTGCTGCTCAGCTTAGACTCTCCTTATATTCAAATTTAATTTTCTGTTCATCCTCTGCATCCTGGGTCCATCTCCATCCACATAACCTGACATCTTCCACGTCTCATGCTGGTTTCTTCCTGGCTGTCTCCACTCCTCTGTGCTCTCCTCTGGACCCCACACCTGAGCTCCAGGTTTAATGAGGGCGGAGGCATTGGCACCTCCCCCAGAAGTGCCTTCTGGGAGATTTAGTCCTCCCGGCAGCCATCTTGTGGCGTGGTGGCCACTCGCAGGGTGAGGAACCTTACTGCACTCTATCACACGCCCTCTTGTGATGCCACAACGCACATGTAGGCTATTCCGGCAGGCTCATGGAGTCTGATAATAATCCGACCAAGAAGTACCGTACATATTGCAGTATACATATAAATGGGTGGGTTGGGGAAAGAGGATTTGGGAAGTGGGGAGTTGGGGCTGGTTGGTTTGGATGTGGTGAGATTGGGGATGGGGGAGTTGAGTATATGGAAGTTGGTGCTGAATGGTCTGGATAGGATGATATTGGGGATGGGGGAGTTGGAGATGGATGGTTTGGATATTATGAGGTTGGGGATGGGGGAGTTGAGGATAGGGGAGTTGGGGCTGAATGGTCTGGATAGGATGATATTGGGGATAGGGGAGTTGGAGATGGGGGAGTTGGGGATGGATGGTTGGGATCTGGTGAGGTTTGGGATGGGGGAGTTGGGGCTGGGTTGGTTGGGAATGGGCTGGTATAGGGCTAACTAACCAGCGGTGCTGCTTCAGTTCCTCCAAAGTGGCCCGCTTCTTAGTGTCTAAAACCAGACACTTTTTCAAGAAGTCTTGGCAGTCTGTGAGGAGAGAGGACAAACGATAAGGAAACGATGAGGCTTGAATCTACAGTGATCGACTCTAACATGGAAGTACCATAATAACCGCACATTAAAAACCCGCATTGTCTCACCTTTGGATCCAAACCAGATTAGGAAATTAGGCCTGATAATGTCCCTGGTGTGGAACCACGCGTCTCCAGTCAGCATTTCAAATAGAATTGCTGCCATCTGCCAGACTGTCGTGGGGCCAGCCATGTATCTGCCTTTCATTGAGAACTCTGGAGGGGCGTATGCAAAGGTTCCTACAATATACCAGAGAGAAGGAGACAGAAAAAAACTAAGGATGATGAACAGGCAGAGATTTTACAATCAGATGAATGAAGAGCAGGATAACAAGACAGGTTGGCTGTACCAGAGAATTGGCTGTAGACGCAGTTTTCCCTTCTATTGCAGCCACATCCAAAATCAATGATTCGCACTCGTGGTCCATCGGAGCTGGGCTCAATGAGGAAGTTCTCTAATTTTAAATCTCGGTGGAAGATGCCCTTTGCTTTCAAATCGATGGCAGCATCCAGCAGCTGCTTCATGATGATCTGAGAAAGAGGTAGAGTCACAAATGAGTTAGAGTGGTGAAGAAGGGACTCTGGGTGGGAGTGAAAAACACAGTCTATGTTGGAGCTGCTCTGGATCTTTCAATCAGAGCACACTTCACATGAACTTGTAGGGGTTCAAATATCCATCTACTTCTGAGCACTTTGAGGACTAAGCTGAGGTCAAAAGGCCTTTCTTATTTTCCGGGACCAGCAGTTGTAAAAACGACCTGGCACAAGGTCCTTCTAAAGGCTGTTGTGTAGCTATAGTTTTCTCAACTTTTCAGCCACTAATATATCCCTTAATTACAACTCAAGTTCCCTCGATAAAAGTAAACGTATCTAAAGAGTGAATCTCCAATAACATATTTGACAAATTTAAAATGTTAGTTGTGATTGGACCAACATGAAATATGGGTGTCATAGCAGCCAAACACTCTCCACTGAAAATGATGATATTCAAAATGATGACCTTTTCAGTTGTAGTCTGGGAATACAGTAAAACGCCAGTACCTTTGCATGGTTCTCAGCCAACGGACCACAGTTCTTTTTTACGAGGTGCAGCAGATCTGTAGAGTCGACTGGCCTCTCCATGACCAGAAGAACCTCTTGTTTCAGGTCGTACCAGTCCAGTAATGACACGGCTGCAGATCTTCCCACAGTCACTGGTTCGCCTGCAGCTCTCTGCATGAGCAGCACCTCCTTGGGAATCAAACGTGATCTCCCATTTATCATCTAAAGGAAAAATATTCGTTTGTATCTCTTCAACAAAAAGGAAACAACAAAAGCATAAAAGTCACAGAATGATTTCAACAGTTGGTGCTGAGGCAACAGATCACTCACCACTCTTTGACGGGGAACAGACGATTTGGGGATGTGTTTTATCGCCACCTACAAGAAAGATCACAAACACTTTGGTTAGTCCAAGGGATGAAGTCAGATTATGTATGTGAGATAAGAGAACATTATATTACATTATTTGTAATCACATCATATTATGTACTTACTAGTAAATCATCAGACCTTCTGATGCCAGCGTAAACTGTGCCAAAGCCTCCTTTACCAAGTCGTTCACGCTCCACGTACTTGGCCTCAAAGTCAGCTGCACCAATGAACACAGACACAGACACATGGTTTAATATAATTGTGATTCTAATGTAACATTTTTTTTCCATGACTGACATTTTGATATAGTAACCCATCATCCACTTTTTCATATTTGTAAGGCTTTCAACGACCACATTTTAACATATAGAGTGTTTTCAGTGGAGAGAAATTATCAGATAGATTCATGAAAACTTAGTAAAATCCAACTGCCTGACAGGTGGCTGAAAGATAAATATTCGCCTGAATCATTTAATTTACATCTCATATCTAGTCTGTTTAATCTGTGTAATCAATATTTACATGTAATCCTCAGGAAGACGGTCAATAATTAAATTGCTCAAAATGTAGAATTATTCATTTAAGTTGGACAAGAACGTTTTTAAAACAACCTTAACAACATCACTAAAAGAAAAACGGAAATTCCTCCGAACTTGAGTCAACACCAATACCCATTTTAACATGATCATATTGCTTCCATGCAAACATCAACACAATTTATTAAAAAGAAAAGTCACCTCTGCCTGTGTGGCCTGACAACACCGTGCTCTTGTCAGTGGAGCTGTTGACTTTGGACACTGACTCTAAGGTTGATAGATCAGAGTTAGTGCTGGCATCAGGGCCCTCACCATCCCTCTGCTTCTGCAGTGGAGGTTCATTTTCAGTTGTGGCCTTCTGCTTGGTGATCCTCCTCTTGGCCTTAATCACAGGCTGATTACTCGCCAAGATGGGGACGGGTGACTGCGGGGGGACAAACCTCTCTGCAAAAGAGGCAAGAAAATAGTGAGCATCAACCTGTTGACTATATATAGTCATGTTTGAATCGTATGACCACATAAGGTGGATGACATTGGATGACTCTGCAAAATTCTGTATCACAATCAACATTGTTTTGTAATTTTAAACAACAACATTTTAAAACTAAGTTCTTATTCCTTTAAGCTGGAAAAGCCAGTGTTTAAAACACCGTGAAAAACATCATGAGAGAAAACTGAAATACCTCTGAGCTGGAGTCAAAACAATCTCCATTTTAACGTGATCATATTGCTTCCATGCAAACAGCAGCACATTTTCTTTAAAAGTAAGTCACCTGTGCTGGTGTGGCCTGAGTCGGTGCAGGCATCAGGGACCTTTCGACCCCTCTTCCGTTGGAGCTTATTTTCCGTGGTGGCCTTCCTTTTGCGGTTCTTAGTCACAGACTGATAACTCCCCAAGATGGCGATGGGTGACTGCGGGGGGCCAATCCTCTCTGCAAAAGAGGCAAGAAAACAGTGAGCATCAACCTGTTGACTGCATGTAGTGAGGTTTGAATCCTATGACCACATAAGGTGGATGACATTGGATGACTCTGTATCACAATCAACATTGTTTTATAATTTTAAACAACAACATTTTAAAACTAAGGTCTTACATTATGTGAACATGGCAACTGTTGTTTGGTTAAGGTTAGTGAAAGTACTGTTTACTTTTCACAATGACTGTGGCTATTATCCTCCACAGTGAACGAGTAAAGGCATATTATCAAGAGCCTGCAAATGAAATCCAGGAGATCAAGTCTGTTGATCATTTATAATCTTGAAATCATGTTTTATTAATGCAAGTGAAAATAAAGTGACAGTGGAGCACGAATGACATCCACTTTTTCCTATAAAAGTGACTGTGTAGCAAGATTTGTCCTGAAACAAGTGTCTTTATCACGGCACAAGAATGAATGAGGCACGTTACTGCACTAAAGTAATCCTAAATTTAAAGAAATACTTGAAATAAAATGATTTATGCTGGAAGTAGGTTGACATATTAAGAACGTCTTGTGAGACCTCAAACTTATTGACGGAAAAATAAGCTGAAGTCAAGAATTAGTCTGATACCCAAGTGCCAATAAAACTAAACATCATCTTGTATTCATACTTAAAGATTAGTGGTTGGTGTCAATATTTGTATCTAATCCTACGAAAGAAAGTCAATAATTATGTCTCTCAAATGTAGAATTATTATTTAAGCTGGACACGCCAGTTTTTAGAACAAAGTAAAAAACATCACGAGAGAAAACTGAAATACCTCATAGCTGGAGTCAACACAATCTCAATTTTAACATGATCATATTGCTTCCATGCAAACAGCAGCATATTTTCTTTAAATATAAGTCACCTGTGCTGGTGTGGCCTGAGTCGGTGCAGGCATCAGGGACCTTTCGACCCCTCTTCCGTTGGGGCTTACTTTCCTTGGTGGCCTTCCTTTTGCGGGCCTTAGTCACAGACTGATAACTCGCCAAGATGGCGATGGGAGAGATTGGGGTTCCAAACATATCTACGAATGAGAAAAGACCTGTTGACTGCGTACAGTGAGGTTTGAATCCTATGACCACATAGGGTGGATGACATTGGATGACTCTGCAAAATTCTATATCACAATTAACATTGTTTTGTAATTTTAAACAACAACATTTTAAATCTAAATTGTTAAATTATGTGAACATGGCAACTACTGTTTGGTTAAGGGAATTTACAGTTGGGTAAATTACCTGAATATAGGTCGGTCGAGAGTCCGTAGCAAACTGGTTTGGTGTGAGTAGAGGTCCAGCAAGGAGATAGAACCAGTGATCACAAAGTCTGGGATGGGAGATACAAGTGCATAACAGTGACACAGTGATACATAAGTGATGGAGGCATATGCTTGAGAATACAGAACAACATAGGAAAAGGACTTTTATAACATAGCTCCTCACTCAGTAGCAAAAACCTGCCTTTAAACTTAAAGAGAGGTTTAATGACCAAATCTGCCTATGAACTTAAAAAAATAGCTGATGTGACATTTATTGTGATCATTCTTGATATATCAACCAGCCCTTGGACAATGTTTAGAATTCCAAATTGTCAATAAGTGACAAATAAAACAGGTTTAAAAAAATAATTCCTGCATGAGTGAATAAACTGACTCAGGTCTAGTTAGTCTTGCTCTCTTGATTGGAAGGAGTCGATCAATATTAAGTGTAATTAAATAAAGAATGTTGGAAAATATCATATTTATATACTTCTTACTAGGCTTGTTGCTTTGGGAGATTTTGCATCATCATCATGCTGATATGATGATGATGGTGAAAGAACAGAAGCAGGAGGGTATTTACATTTGGGTAAATTACCTGAATATAGGTCGGTCAAGAGCCTGTAGCAAACTGGTTTGGTGTGAGTAGAGGTTTAGCAAGGAGAGAGAACCAGTGATCACAAAGTGTGGCGAGAGGAAATATAACTGCATAACAGTGACACAGTGATACATAAGTGATGGAGGCAGATGCTTGAAAATACAGAACAACATAGGAAAAGGACTTTTGTATCATAGCTCCTCACTCAGGAGCGAAAATCTGCCTTTAAACTTAAAGAGAGGAGTATTGATCAAATCATGAATAAAAGTGCATAGCAGTGACACAGTGATCCATAAGTAATGGAGGCAGATGCTTGAAAATACAGAACAACATAGGAAAATTACTTTTATAACATAGCTCCACACTCAGTAGCAAAAATCTCCCTTTAAATGTAAAGAGTAATGACCAAAACTGCCTATAAACTTTAAAAAAAATCTGATGTGAAATTTATCATGATAATTCTTGATATATCAACCAGCCCTTGGACAATGTTTAGAATTCAAAATTGTCTTGCTCTCTTGATTGGAAGGAACCAATCAATATTAAGTGTAAACATATACATATGTTCCCTAAATAAGGTATTAAAATGCACATGGCCTGCAATTACAGCTGGACAATTCAATGTTGATGAGCTGTTAATCATTTCATTTAAATACCTTAGCTATGATATATAACAAAGACACTACCAGCAAAATTCCAAGAAAGTGTCACTGTGTTATCATAGTGGGAACAGAGCCTGTTCTAACCTGCTTCCTTCATGAGCAAAACAAACACAACAAGTTTATTAAAAACATCAATAAATACAAACAAAAATGAAATCAGTTCATAGCTAAATTGAGACAATAATAAATAGACCAAACAATAAAAAAATCTTAACTTCTTGTCATAGAATCTTAAATTCATAATAAAAAAAATTATAATTGACAGCTTATGACCATTTTTATCACGACTGGTCCACTGGAGGCTTGAATTAAACAGGGCAGCTCTTTCAGCTTAAACTTGTGTGGTGTTCGTGTTTTGGTCACTCAGTCTGGTCTGATGGACCCACCACATTATTCGGTCTTTCAATCAATGCAGCTACATCAATATATGTAAAATATGTTAACTTTATCCCAATTACAAGCAATATAAACAGTATATATGGTTAATATTTGTCATTTACCCCTGTTAAATCACATTAATGAATAAAAGTGCTTTACGTTTTTTGTGATAAAATAAAATTATACAAAGAAACATCAATTACAATCAAGATATGATTGGAAAAAACGAATATGAATCAAGGTTTTTCATCAGTGTTGAGGGATATTTCTTGAACTTTATTAGAAATGAAACACACTCATGTCAGTCTACATGAGAAATTATTTTTGAAGAGAGAAAAATCTTTGGAAGACAATGAAGGGGAAGAGTTTAGAGAATATGAAGATCCTGTTTCTATCAATTCCGAGTCTGAGTGAGTTTGAAGAAGACGATGAGATTGACCATCGGCCAGCTACATAAAAAGTTCATCTGCAGCCAGTCCCAAATCCAGGCCAGACCATCAGCAGCCAACATATGGATGACAAAAAATGATGAAATCGCATGGCTACCAATGTAATAACGTGCAACCAGGGCCGACACAGATGGCAGTAATCATGTGCAGGACATCAAGCCTTCTTACAAACTTTTCATTACGTAAATCATTCTGCACTTATTTGGAGGAACAGCATGTTTTCGTAGAAAGCTGGAATGAGATGGACCAAACCCATTTATTTGCATACTTTGGGGTTATTATCCGTGCTGGAGTTTTCAAATCCAAGGGGGAATCCACAAAATCCTTGTGAGATGCAGAAACTGGCAGAGAACTTTTACATAAAATGTGCAGGAATGTGGGAGCAGAGATGCTTGAAATGAACAATTTAACACTTTACGTAGTCCTGGGTCCAGTGGACCCGCACACCACATATGTAATATAAATGTGAAGGGGGGATGTACAGTGAACAGTCACTGAAAATATGTCATTGTATATGTTCATCACAGAAAATGAACCAAGGCTCAGGTTGAAAAAAATATTTATTGCATCATTTTTTCTTTTAGTAAACATTGAAAACGGGTCCCACAGACCTGTACACCATACAAGGGTTGAGTAACACACTGTGCTGGTCAAAGTTGAAACACTAATGAGTTCATGTTTGAAGATCAAATCCATCATTCTACCACGTTTTCAAGTCATGGCCCAATCAGTCCACACTGAGAGAGATTCCTCCTGACAGAGAGCACATGGGTCTGTTGCTGTTTATCCTGTTGCCTGATGGTGAGTTAATATATTAAAATGTCAGTTCTCGAAGAAAAAAAACTAAATATTAAGTTAGAGGTAGTGATGCCATCTTTTTTTCACATCTATATTAAACCATGTGTCTGTGTCTGTGTTCATTGGAGCTCAAACAAAAACTTATCTTTCAGCTCCCTGTCAGGTGGATGGATTTTACTTCGTGAAGCTATATGAGGATTTCTCGCCACTGAGCTATTTCCACGACATCTGAAAAGACTACATATGTCGAAATGTGGTGGTTGAAAGCCTTAGAAATATGAAAAGGTGGATGATGAGTTAATATATCAAACTGTCAGTCCTGGAAAAAATATTTTTTTTAAGTTAGAGGTAGTGATGCTTCTTTTTTTTCCCCCAAACTATATTAAACCATGTGTCTTTATCTGTGTTCATTGGTGCAGTCGACTATGAGGTCAAGTACCTGGAGCTTGAAATACTTGGTAAAGGAAGCTTTGGCTCAGTTTATGCCAGCCATAGGAGGTCTGTCATTGGTTCGCCTGCAGAAAGCTGCAGGCGAACCAATGACTGTGGGTTGATGGACTGGTACGATCTGGACCAAGTGTTTATACTGGTCATGGAGAGGTCTATGGAACTGCTGTGCTTCATAAAGGAGAACTGTGGTCCGATGGCCGAGGCTGTTGCAAAGGTACTGTTGTTTTATTCTTTGTGTGAGCTGTTTCTCAGACTACAACTGAAAAGGTCGTCATTTTAAATATCATCCCTTTCAGTGGAGAGTGTTTGGCTGCTATCACACCCATATTTAATTTGGGTCCAATCACAAATATGGCGACGCCTGCGATTTCTGGCAGGCAACTCGAGCTGCGCTGCGCCAATCATGTGACATACATCATGTGACATACATCATGTGACATACATCATGTGACATACATCATGCGACATACCTCAATCTCCACAGCCATCTATAATACACACCCACCGTATCAGGTGGTCTATTTAACCAGAGAGACATTACCAGTCAACCCCTCTTGATCGCACTGCTGCTGCAGTATTGCTACCTGTTGCTTCAGCTCCTTCATCACCCCAGCATCCACCTGTAGGCTCCAACGGGGGGTTTCAAGTATTTGGTCATCACTCCCATCATTCCTGTGTAATCATATGGGGGAGTGATTAAGTTGGAGCCTAGACGCCAAACACTAAATCTGTTGTAATAAATATATTACATGATCGAATGTGAGTTGTCTGACTGAACTAACATTTTAAATATGTCTATTAAATTATTTGGGATTCACTCTCTAGAAACCTTCACCTTAAAGAGGGAACTTGAGTTGTAATTAATGGATATATCATTGACTGAAAAAAGATAAAACTTTTTCAGCACAAATACCTTTTTTTGTCATTTTCAGTGTTACGGGTCCACAGATTGGGACCACAGCAGCAAAGTTAATCTGTAGAAAACAGGACGAATGCAGCAGCAAAAATGACACGATGCATTCATTTCCTTATCCAGACAGCATCTGGCATGTGGGCGGATGTTACCCCCAAAGAGACAGTACAGGGTGCAACTGCTCCCGTGCCAAATGTTCCACCTGGGTGCTGCGGTCATTCACTGATCTCAATACTGATATTATTAGGAATAACCTTAAATTAAATGATTAAAAGCTACAAAACAGCTACACAACAGCCATTAAAAAGACCTCGTGTCAGGCCTTTTTTTACAAATGCTCGTCCAATAAATAAGAAAGGCCTTTGGACCTCAGCTTAGTCCTCAAAGTGTTTAGGAGTAGATGGATATTTGAACCCCTACGAGTTCATGTGAAGAGTGCTCTAGCTGAAAGATCCAGAGCAGCTCCAACATAGAATGTGTTTTTCAGTCCCACCCAGAGTCCCTTCTTCACCACTCTAATTGAAGTTAATGACTCTTTATGTCTTTCTTAGATCATCATGAAGCAGCTGCTGGATGCTGCCATCGATTTGAAAGCAAAGGGCATCTTCCACCGAGATATAAAAGCAGAGAACATCCTCATTGAGTCCAGCTCCGATTGCCTGCGAGTGCGCATCATTGATTTTGGATGTGTCTGCATTTGGAAGAAAGACTAAATTTACAGCCAATTCACGGGTACAGCCAACCTGTCTTGTTATCCTGCTTTTCATTCATCTGACTGTAAAATCTCTGCCTGTTCCTCATCCTTTTCTTTTTTCTGTCTCATTCTATCTGACATATTGTATGAACTTTAGCATACGCTCCTCCAAAGTTTCAAATCAGCTGGCCTCGCAACAGTCTGGCAGTTGGCATTATTATTTGAAATGCTGGATTGATTCAGGCGGTTCCACACAACAGGGCTTCGCAGAATTAACTCTGAATCAGCTCTGTGTGGTCCAAAGGTGAGACAACGCTGGTTACAATATGCAGTTATTATGTTCCTTTCCATGTTACAGTCGATCATCGTAGATTCAAGCCTCATCGTTTCTTTGTCGTCTGTCCTCTCTCCTCACTGACTGCCGAGACTTCTTGGGGAAGTGTTTGGCTTTAGAGCCTGAGGACCGTGCCACTCTGGAGGAAATGCCGAAGCACCCCTGGTTAAACAACACTGTACCTAACCCCATCCCATCCCATCCCCAACCACCCACTGTCATCCCGACCAAAAAACCCAATCCCCAAGTCCTCCATCCCCACCATCCCACATTGTTTGGGTCCCTGCCTTCCACCCTCTGTTAATGCTTTCCTATGTTGAGGAACCTGTCTATGTTTATACACTATGTTGTTCTCCCTCATATTACCCATTTTATTTTCATTAAATATTTAAATATCCTCCTTGTCTCCACTTCATATGGTATTCTCTGTCTGAGGCTGTATCCTCCAAAGGAGAGGTCTTCAACGCGGAGGTACTGCAGGGGGGTCGCGAAATGTTTGGTTGATTAGACAATTTTGTATATTTGTTAACATTTTTGATTTATTTTCTAACCATTTTTTTCCCCTCAAATTTAAATGTCTTCAAATACACATTAACATGCATCCTACATATTGTGAGGCTGATTTGACACTCTGCCTGACCACCTCCATCCGTCCAAGGTTAGATAAGTTGTGTGCTGCCTATCAGGGTCCGACATCTCACTAATGTGGGAGTATGTGTGGCATCCACAGAGGGCTTGAGGATTCACTGTCTCTTCTACATGTATGTTTAAAATAAAAACATGAATCTGTGAATTACTTTAATAGCTCAGTGTTGCATGCAAGATGTATGTTTATAAATAGCAGTGGCGTGGCCACCCTCTACCTTGCACATGTTTGAATTAAAAACATAAATATATGCACCCGTGTAATATTTGAATAGCTTAGTAATGAATGCAAAATAACAGGGTAGCTATGTTTATATATGGCACTAGGCCCAGTTTAATATAAAACACAATTGTATACAATATATATAGTAGGGGTTCCTACTCCATCTCTCCACCAGTTTCGGGGTCCTTGGCCTGAAACACGTTGAAGACCCCTGCTCCAAAGTATTTGGCCCCTGAATTGAGACACAGCTTTAACTCATGTACATACTTACTGTGACTCAAGGGACACTGATACTGATGGAGGATCATCTGGACTCTCCTACGAGTGATCACAGTTTATTTTCTTTCACTTTGTAAGAAAACACACTAGATTACTAGTTGGTTCTATTACATGCAGTCAAACAGCTCATTCATTTTTTTCTATCACATCTTCATTGCAGCACACTGTCTGAAACTCTGGGCTATTGCGTTCATTTAAATGGGCTCACTCTGATATTATCCAGCTGTTGGCTTGTCGTTATTCACATAAAGCCCTGGCAGTCTGTTGCTTTATTTAGTTCTTCAGGGTGATCTCACAAAGGAACTCCATGTTGGTCTCTATCAGGTCCCTGAAGGCTAAAGATCAGAGAGAGACAGAGATAATGAGAGAGAGATACAAATAATACATGGGGGGGTCAAAGGTAGATAGACAGAGAGGAGGATTTTAATTTCAGTACATTTCAATACAGGCCTAGTTTGAAACAAAAAATACAGACTAAATGCAGTAATAAATGGTTATGCTATATTCATACTACTCTGGCATTTGTTTTGAGATTTCATTTCATCCCAGTCTCCTCTCCTTCCCCTATCATTACCCGAGCTGCTCCTGTAAAAGTCCTGAAAAGAGAGTAGTTATATGAAAATGCACAGAGACAATCCTCTGCTGCTCATACCTGTTGTCACTTTGGAGAAAGTGTTATGTGCCCTGGAACAACGCTCTACTCCCTCTGCTGGCACACTCTGGTAACTACAACTCATAGTGCCGTTAGTCTTAGTCTGAAATTTTACACAAAATGCAAGATCAGATGGAACAGACTCTGAATCCTGACAACTGTAACATATACTGCTTTAAAATACTCAAATATCAGAATGTGAATAATACAGATTACAGGCCCACAAAACGTTGTTCTACTGCTTGATTTGACTTTCTGATAATTAAACTTATTCCACACACTTTCCACCAAGCACCCGCAGACTCGGTCCATGCCCATTGTTACACCTGCCGAGGTATATTGCTGAAGAATGGCAAGTGTCATTGTGCCACAGTCCGGCGGGAAAGCGGTAAAACATGTTGTGAGCATTTGGGGATTTCTTTCACCTGCATTAGCATAGATGATACCAAACGTTTATCAATTTAGTAACCTCAAGCTATAGCATTGGTTTATCTAAGATCTCAACCATGTTGCATTTTTGTCGCGTCTATTTACAATGATGATTAATGAGGACGTACCGGGTTCTCGTAACAACTGCTGACAACATTTGAGGTCGGGAAGTTTGGTCTGGCATTGCTCCGTTGGGGAGAAACTATGGCCGAACAGAGCTGTTCAGACCAATCAAATTGTCAGGGCGGGCTTTATATGATGATGGACGGATGATCAACAGTGACGTAATCAACAACATCACCAAAGAGCGCTTGGGTTGAATTCGTTTTCATCTAACATACCTGCCGCTGAAGAGCTGAGATGTGTAGATGCTGCCATTGAGCCTGTTTTAGAAGACATCGACAGCTCCTTCATTTTGAAAGAGGAACTGAGAAATGTGATCAAGGCATTTGTAGATCGAATCCTGACTGCCCGGAATCCTGACTGCTGAACAAGAAGTGGAGGGACAAGCTAGGCTCCGATGTTTGTCAAGCCATTGTAATAGCTATCGTCGTGGATGAAGTTCATCTAACTGACAAATGGTAAGAGAAAGTCTTGACTGTCTGACTTAGTAAATAACTCACAATGTCGTGATATGAATCAAATGTTGTAAACATAGTATCATAGGTGTAAATGTAAGGCCTGAGCTTGTGTGTTAGACTATAAACGACAAGATGGTGTAAATGATGCAGTGTCGAGTTGAGTTTGAATGTCGGGGCTCGACACTTGGATAACACCACATGAGCAGGATGGAGGCTTGTTATGTCAAACTGATTGGTCCTATTAATTACGGTCCTGTGACAGGCCACAGACACCACCTTTTATATATTTTAGACAACTATATTTATTGGTCATGGACATGAAAAGGATTTCAAAAAGTGATATAAAAAGTGCTTACGAAGCAAATTGCAAACTTTATTTTCAACAGGGAGGAAACCCTTAACAGAACTACATTCAGTGTAGGATACCATCTGCCTCGACCAAGTGAGAGGCCAGGCCAGGCCATCAGCAGCCAACATATGGATTTAAAAAAATGATGAAATCGCATGGCTACCAATGTAATAACGTGCAACCAGGTCCGCCACGGATGGCAGTAATCATGTGCAGGACATCAAGCCTTCTTACAAACTTTTCATTACTTAAATAATTCTGCACTAATTTGGAGGAACAGCTTGTTTTCATAGAAAGCTGGAATGAGATGGACACATTTATTTGCACACTTTGCGGTTATTAACCTTGCTGGAGTTTTCAAATCCAAAGGGGAATCAACAGAATCCTTGTGAGATGCAGAAGCTGGCAGAGAACTTTTACATAAAATGTGCAGGAATGTGGGAGCAGAGGTGATTGAAATATACAATTTAACACTTTACGTAATCCTTGGTTCAGTGGACCCGAACACCACCTATGTAATATAAATGTGTAGGGGGGGTGTACAGTGTACAGTCACTGAAAATATGTCATTTTATATTTTCTATTTATATGTTTTATCAAAGAAAATGAGCCAAGGCCAATGAGTCTCAGGTTGAAAAAAATATTTATTTTTCTTTTAGCAAAGAACAACATACTGTCACACCGCTGTGAGGTTTGTCTTGTCTTGGGTTTTTTGTCTCGTAACTTCCTGTTTTATTTTGAAATCCTAACTCTCCTCTCGTTTCAGGTCACTTGCCCTTCCTCATGTGTCACCGGTCTGATTTTCTCCCCTGATCCCGGATTGTTTCCACCTGTTCCCTTCACCCTCATGTGCTCATAGTCTGCGTCTCCCCTTTGTCTTGTGCCAAAGTGTTTCGTCCTTGTCCGTGCACCTAAGCCCTTTTCCACAATCATCGTTGTTTTTTTGCCTATGAGGTTTGCTATGCCACGTAAGTTGTTTTCTGTTTCCTCCTTGAGAGTGATTTTTCGTTTATTAAAGTTTTCTAGTTTAGCTTCGTTTTGTGTTGTTTGTAATCTGTTATTCTTCCTCCCTTTTGGAGCGATTTAGGTTTAGAGAGTTTTAGTTTAGTGAGCCTTTTCTTTTGTCATAATTCGGGAGCGATTTATGTTTTAAACCTTTCTTTTTCCAGTGTTTTTTTTTAATTTATTAAGGGGTTTCTTTCCCCGAGTTATTCTAGCCAGGTCGTAGATATATTAAGTGAGTTTTTCATAGCCCAATCCTTTGTCACTCTTCATAGAGGATCAGAAGTCAAAGTGTGCTGGTACGCGTAATCCTCTGCATCTGAGTCCTCATTTCAGTCCAGGCCTGACACATACAAGGGTTAAAACAAGATTTCCTGCATGAGTGAATACACTGACTCAGGTCTGGCTAGTCTTGCTCTCTTGATTGGAAGGATCCAATCAATATTAAGTGTAAATATATAAAAATATCCCCAAATGTATTAAAATGCACACTATCTGCAATTACAGCTTGACAATTCAATGGATCTATTATTGACTGCCTTCTATCCCTCGGAGTACAGGTCATATGGTTGAGTGCTAAAGGTCATCTTCATCTGCTTTCTTCTAACTTAGCCTGACTTTGTAAAACTTTTGATGAATAACAGAGCTGATGGCCGGTGTCTTTCAAAATTGACATCATTAGACGGTCATTGACACGTGGTGTAAGGCTGCGGCCTGTGATCATCGTTTCCAGCGTTGCTGCAAATATGTATGTAGGTTGATGAGCTCCTAATCCTTTCATTTAAATACCTTAGCTATGATATATAACAAAGACACTACCAGCAAAACTCCATGAAAGTGTCACTGTGTTAACATAGTGAGAACAGAGCTTGTTCTAACCTGCTTCCTTCATGAGCAAAACAAACAAGTTAGGTGATTTCACACGAGACATTTACAGTAACAGTGGATCACATGACTAATGGTATATGAAAAGGGTGGTTTGTAGTGAAAAAATCCTGATAAATGGTCAATATTTAGATTTGAGGTCCTGCAGCTTTAATGCTTCGGTTCATTATGTGCTGCTAAATGTTATGTGGCTAACAAGTTCCCAATATCAACTTGTAACATGTCAATGTGCTGCTTCCAGATTAGTTTTTCTTGATCCTGTGTGACAAACAAAATCAAGTATAACCTCGGCCAAGGAGGAAATAAAAGATGTTTTGTTTGTTTGTTTGTTAGCAACATGACCGATAAGCGACTGAACGGATTACTATGGAACTTGGTAGATGGAAGTGAAATGGGTTAGTAAAAACACAATGCATTTTAGATTTTATTTTTCTTCCAATATACCCACAATTCCACGCACTCTGCACTAGTCGCCGCTCTATTGCAGTCAGAGAGCAGCTGCTATCCAAACAAACAAAACAGGGATAAATCTGAAGAACCTGAGGACCTTCTGGATGGGAAGTTCATGTTCCAAAAAAACAAACATGGAACAATCAATAAAACCAAGGTGATATGCACACTCTGCGGGAAGGCTTTATTGTTTCACCGTAGCAATACTAGCCTCAAGTACCACCTCAACGCGAAGCATGCGTTGGTCGGCGAGGGGCGTTCAAGTGGAATGCGCCAAACCACCCTCACAGAACAACGTAGGCCCCTCACTAAGTCTGCCTATGACAAGTTGACTAGCACAGTTGCCAAATGGATTGCAAAAAGCTGTAGACCGATTAATATTGTCGAGGATGAGGGGTTCACCGAAGTTTTGCGAGTGGCAATGGGGGACCCGAGCATCAAAGCACCACAAAGACGCACAGTTATGACAAAAATCCACGAGCTGTATGAAGCTGAAAAGAAAAAAAAGGAAGACGACTTGGCTGATACGAATTATGTGGCGCTGACTGTTGATCACTGGACCTCTGTGAGTAACAAGAACTACCTGGGTGTAACTGCAGATCTAATCACAGACGAATGGAAGTTAAAGTCTGAAAATCTGCCAATGTGACAATTCTTCATGGCAACTGAGCAGCTGTGCTCTGCCTTTCTTCTTCTGCTTCCCAGTTCTTTTTCATTAAACGGCTGATTTAGCCGTTTAATGGGACAAAGCTCGATTACATCCTTCTACTTTGTCTTTCCTCCGCTACTTGTTTGTCCATCCATCCATCATCAAAGTCTACCGACAGCCTAACCTTTGGAAGGTCTTGGGGGAGTTGGAGCCAGCAAATAACAGGGCCAATATACAGACACACAACCATTCAGTCTTACATTCACACCTACAGTCAATCAACAGACTCTAGGATTCACCGCAAGCGAGTGGTGCAGTTGTTCTAACACACAACAGATGCAACAAAAACAAAAAGAAAATAAACATGTCCGGATGAAAATCTGTGCCACATGATGAAAACACCAACGAAGAAGTCAAGAGAGTTTGTGGTCATAAGAGCCGACGCTGCTGTTGTCAAGTGTTTTAAATGGTGCTGTCAAACGATTAAAATATTTAATTGCGATTAATCGCATTTATGTCATAGTTAACTCAAAATTAATCGCGATTAATTGCAAATTTGTATCTATTCTTAATGTCCCTTCATTATTTTTTTCTCCATTTTTTGGGGTTTTAATGCTCTATCAACATGGAAAGTGGATTGGCTTGCTTTATGCAAATGTTTTATTTTATTGAAAAACAACATTTCCAAACAGGGCGGTACAAAATAAAATTATAAAGTGCACATTTCAGGTAAACAAGGGCTATAGTGCAGTTAAACCATGGCTTAATATTTTCTTTTCTTCAAGTTTGCTGTGAACATAGCAGTCAGGCCTCTCAAACAGACAAGCAACAAAATAACAAACAAACAAAATACACAGGCAAGTGTCGGCCTACTTTGAAACAAATTAAACACAGAAATGTGTAGGGCTATTTGAGTCCTCCCCATATTTGTGGAAAATGTATGAAATAAGAAGTACCCTATTTTGAAATAAATAAAAACATATAGCTGCAGCCTAGTAGCTTAAAAATATATATATTTAGTTGGCGAAATATTCAAACAAAAAGCGAGAGCAGGTCAGACTGGAGGCAAACACAGATACTGAAACTCGATAGAAACCAACTGCAGCTACTGCTCTGATCGAGAAGCTGAGGCGCTGATCTCTGATCAGCTGAGACCAGAGAAACTCTGTGTTTTCACTGTTTTCATAGTTAAGAAGCAGTGAGTCATTGAGCTCTGATCTCACTGTGTCTCTCTGAGCGAGTGCGCGGGGGCAGGGGGCGGAGCTACGGTGCGCTATCTTGAACCACACACACACACCCACACACGTGCCCGCTCCTTGTACATCATCCTGATACGATGATGTTTTAAAAAATTATTGTGACTTAGTCAACCACAAACATGCAAAAGAGTGTGTCACACGGCGAAAGCGTGAGAGTTGGCAGCTCTGCGTTAATCTCGCGATAAAAAAGTTGATGGCGTTAAAATGGGTTTGCGTTAACGCCGTTAATAACGCGTTAAACTGACAGCACTAGTTTTAAACAAAATCAGTTGATCTCTGCTGAGGAATAATATGTTGCATTCTGCCTCTGCCTGCTGCACCAGGCCTCCCCAGAATGCTGTTGAGAATTGAATGCTGTTGTAACCCCCTCCTGTGTTGTGCATGTGGAAGAGGCATTATGGTTGTGCATTATGGAGAACCAATTCTCCAGAGATCCTCTACAAGACATGTCTGAAAACGGTTTAACCAACCTGAGTCTAATCTGCACATCTTTTGACTGTGAGAAGAAGCTCCCTTGTGTGTAAAAGTATATTTCATGAACAAAACCAAAAACTGTTAAGGGAGAATGTGTCTTTCAAAAGTAATGGCAGTTGGCGTGTGTCACCGAGTCAGGAGACAGAGCGGGCTGCATTGATCGTACACAGCACTCCACCGCGAGACTCGCTGGCCTCTGTGGCAGACATGTCTCTTTAGATTAGAACCAGCGCACTCGTTCACACCGGCGAGGCTGATCCGAGGCCACTGGTATAAGCCGGGCGGCTCCTTGCATAGGCGACATAGGCGGTTGCCTAGGGCGCAAAATGCAGAGAGCACTGGAGATAGAATTGCCACGAAAGCAGTCTGTGTGTGAGTGTGATCCAGCTAATACTCATGTTGTGGTGACCTAAATCTGTTTACACAGTTTCATAAAGGGAACAAAAAAGCACGTTCCCATTATGGAAATCATTACAATTTAAGGTATAGACACACCCATTTGAATGGTTCATGCTAGGTTATGTTTAAGTTTAAGTTAACATTAGGGTTAGAGTTAGGCACTTAGTAACTATTGTTGAGGTTAAAATAAGTTGAAGGGAAATTTATGTAAGTCAATGTAATGTCCAATAAAGTAATGGTGACGTGTGTGTGCGCGTGTGTGTGCATGTGTCTGTGTGTGTGTGTTTGTGTGTGTGTGTGTGTGTGTGTGTGCGTGTAGTTGTAATTTGTACTTTTTAAAGACCATTTTGAGCATAGACCATACAGAGTGAGGACATTTTTGCAAAGGGAGAACATTTTTGTCCGGTCCCCGCGTTTTCAAAGGCTGGTTTGACGGTTAAGACTTGGTGTGAGTGTTAGAATGAGCGTAAGGTTAGGCATTACAAGAACTCAAATAATACCCATCCTGATGTCATCTTTTCATTCTTTTTTTTATTTTTAATTGTTCCTATGTCCACCTCATGGATTGCCCTTGCTGAAAGGTGAAACTGAGTTGGACATGGAGGACCTGAGGCTCTTTTCAAACAGCACCTTTTCGGACTGTGAACGTTGGCTTGTGTGTATTGTATTGGGTTACCTTGTTTTTCTGGTATGTTTATTTGATGTGTAGTAGTCAGGAAGAGATTCGCTCTTGGAAAACTGAACTAAAATAAATCATCTCATAATAATAATAATTGGTTTAACAAAATCTTCGGGGGGTTGGGGAGAACAAACGCATTCACTCCCCAACTGTATGAAATGGACTAGGTCATGTATTAAAATGTACGGATTCAATTGCAGTGATGTTACTAATGTTCTTTATTTTTTATTCCACCGTGATCGTAGGTGGTTTTACCATCTTGTCCTCAAGCTGGTTTGTCCTACATGTCGTGACATGAGATCAGCGAAGACCCCTGACCAGATCTTGCTTTCAGGAATAACCAATACACATCCAGATTTTTCGAAGCCAAGCAAAGATTGTGTAAAGCAAAAGAGAAGTGACTGAATTTACATGATGTAAAACTAAATTATTGTTGCACATGATTGATTATGTCCTCGTAGTCATAACGACAAAGATGGATGGAAAGATGTTTTATTTTTTTAAACAAGGAATCTCAAGCTTCGCTCTCCCTTTTTATATGATGACATCACATTAAACTGCAGTCTGACACTTAAGCACACATAAAGCAGATTCCCTTGGTCTCTTGGCTATTGTTTTTCATTGTCCTTAAAAATAGTTTCAACCAGATCTGATGTGCACACTTTTTGGGGTAGGCGTGGATGTTGGGGGCTTTGTATTCCATAAAATATGAGAATAAAATATACCACGTATTCTGCTTTACATTTATTTACTGTAGGATCAGCCTGTAACAGTGTGGGTGTGTGAGCTGAATATCTTGACTGAATATTATGTTGAATTATGCATTTAAAAGATGTCTAAACTGCAATTATACATCTAGAAACATGATGATGATGGAGAGAAATGCAATTTAATCAGAACATAACAGAGTACAGTTCCTTCTCTGGCCACGAGATGGTGACCCTGAGCTATGTTCCCTTGAATCTGCTGCTGCTCATGTGTGTTTTGTCCTCTTAAATCCATCAGATTAAAAAACCTATTACTGCACATGTCACATGTATAAATATGAGGCCTGAACATGAGCAGACTGCTGGATCAAATCAAAATGAGTTTGACCAGTGTAATAATCCCGGGTCAGCTCCTGATAAACACTGGGCTGCACAGATTGGAACACTTCAGCAGCTTTTGCTGCTTGCACAGCTTCACAAGCCGGTGAGCCTCCTGTCCCCCGCATTGTGAAAATTACATTTTGTGAAAAAGATCTTTATTAATCTGTAACCTCACTAAATGAGGAGTTTGGTAACTAACGATAAGCAATTATCCTTTCATGGTGAAATATAAAACCTGATGTATGTTTATAACAAACAATTTCATTTTATTTAAAAAAAATTCACTTGATACATTATCTTCAGGCGCTATACAGAGTACAAATACAAAGTAGTTTCTTCTGTGTCATTTTAGTTTGTGGATTTCCGTCTCTTTGTGTTTTCTTTTTCCTGTTTTATTTTGTAGTCTTGTTTTCCTTTAGTGTTTTCCAGCTTCTTGGGTGTGTCACTTCCTGTCTTGGTGATTGTCTTCCCAAGTCCTCATGTGTTGCACCTGTGTCTCTTTTTAAGCCTCTGTGTTCCCCTGTTTCCTTTGTCGTTCGTTACTCGTTTTACACGTTCTCTTATGGGTTGTCGTGTCTTGCTGTCTCGTCTAGTTTTCCCATCCTGATGTTCCGTGTTCCCTGTGCGCCTTGCTGCTCAGCTTAGACTCTCCTTATATTCAAATTGTATTTTCTGTTCATCCTCTGCATCCTGGGTCCATCTCCATCCACATAACCTGACATCTTCCACGTCTCATGCTGGCTTCTTCCTGGCTGTCTCCACTCCTCTGTGCTCTCCTCTGGACCCCACACCTGAGCTCCAGGTTTAATGAGGGCGGAGGCATTGGCACCTCCCCCAGAAGTGCCTTCTGGGAGATTTAGTCCTCCCGGCAGCCATCTTGTGGCGTGGTGGCCACTCGCAGGGTGAGGAACCTTACTGCACTCTATCACACGCCCTCTTGTGATGCCACAACGCACATGTAGACTATTCCGGCAGGCTCATGGAGTCTGATAATAATCCGACCAAGAAGTACCGTACATATTGCAGTATACATATAAATGGGTGGGTTGGGGAAAGAGGATTTGGGAAGTGGGGAGTTGGGGCTGGTTGGTTTGGATGTGGTGAGATTGGGGATGGGGGAGTTGAGTATATGGAAGTTGGTGCTGAATGGTCTGGATAGGATGATATTGGGGATGGGGGAGTTGGAGATGGATGGTTTGGATATTATGAGGTTGGGGATGGGGGAGTTGAGGATAGGGGAGTTGGGGCTGAATGGTCTGGATAGGATGATATTGGGGATAGGGGAGTTGGAGATGGGGGAGTTGGGGATGGATGGTTGGGATCTGGTGAGGTTTGGGATGGGGGAGTTGGGGCTGGGTTGGTTGGGAATGGGCTGGTATAGGGCTAACTAACCAGCGGTGCTGCTTCAGTTCCTCCAAAGTGGCCCGCTTCTTAGGGTCTAAAACCAGACACTTTTTCAAGAAGTCTTGGCAGTCTGTGAGGAGAGAGGACAAACGATAAGGAAACGATGAGGCTTGAATCTACAGTGATCGACTCTAACATGGAAGTACCATAATAACCGTACATTAAAAACCCGCATTGTCTCACCTTTGGATCCAAACCAGATTTGGAAATTAGGCCTGATAATGTCCCTGGTGTGGAACCACGCGTCTCCAGTCAGCATTTCAAATAGAATTGCTGCCATCTGCCAGACTGTCGTGGGGCCAGCCATGTATCTGCCTTTCATTGAGAACTCTGGAGGGGCGTATGCAAAGGTTCCTACAATATACCAGAGAGAAGGAGACAGAAAAAAACTAAGGATGATGAACAGGCAGAGATTTTACAATCAGATGAATGAAGAGCAGGATAACAAGACAGGTTGGCTGTACCAGAGAATTGGCTGTAGACGCAGTTTTCCCTTCTATTGCAGCCACATCCAAAATCAATGATTCGCACTCGTGGTCCATCGGAGCTGGGCTCAATGAGGATGTTCTCTAATTTTAAATCTCGGTGGAAGATGACCTTTGCTTTCAAATCGAGGGCAGCATCCAGCAGCTGCTTAATGATGATCTGAGAAAGAGGTAGAGTCACAAATGAGTTAGAGTGGTGAAGAAGGGATTCTGGGTGGGAGTGAAAAACACAGTCTATGTTGGAGCTGCTCTGGATCTTTCAATCAGAGCACACTTCACATGAACTTGTAGGGGTTCAAATATCCATCTATTTCTGAGCACTTTGAGGACTAAGCTGAGGTCAAAAGGCCTTTCTTATTTTCCGGGACCAGCAGTTGTAAAAACGACCTGGCACAAGGTCCTTCTAAAGGCTGTTGTGTAGCTATAGTTTTCTCAACTTTTCAGCCACTAATATATCCCTTAATTACAACTCAAGTTCCCTCGATAAAAGTAAACGTATCTAAAGAGTGAATCTCCAATAACATATTTGACAAATTTAAAATGTTAGTTGTGATTGGACCAACATGTAATATGGGTGTCATAGCAGCCAAACACTCTCCACTGAAAATGATGATATTCAAAATGATGACCTTTTCAGTTGTAGTCTGGGAATACAGTAAAACGCCAGTACCTTTGCATGGTTCTCAGCCAACGGACCACAGTTCTTTTTTACGAGGTGCAGCAGATCTGTAGAGTCGACTGGCCTCTCCATGACCAGAAGAACCTCTTGTTTCAGGTCGTACCAGTCCAGTAATGACACGGCTGCAGGTCTTCCCACAGTCACTGGTTCGCCTGCAGCTCTCTGCATGAGCAGCACCTCCTTGGGAATCAAACGTGATCTCCCATTTATCATCTAAAGGAAAAATATTCGTTTGTATCTCTTCAACAAAAAGGAAACAACAAAAGCATAAAAGTCACAGAATGATTTCAACAGTTGGTGCTGAGGCAACAGATCACTCACCACTCTTTGACGGGGAACAGACGATTTGGGGATGTGTTTTATCGCCACCTACAAGAAAGATCACAAACACTTTGGTTAGTCCAAGGGATGAAGTCAGATTATGTATGTGAGATGTGAGAACATTATATTACATTATTTGTAATCACATCATATTATGTACTTACTAGTAAATCATCAGACCTTCTGATGCCAGCGTAAACTGTGCCAAAGCCTCCTTTACCAAGTCGTTCACGCTCCACGTACTTGGCCTCAAAGTCAGCTGCACCAATGAACACAGACACAGACACATGGTTTAATATAATTGTGATTCTAATGTAACATTTTTTTTCCATGACTGACATTTTGATATAGTAACCCATCATCCACTTTTTCATATTTGTAAGGCTTTCAACGACCACATTTTAACATATGGAGTGTTTTCAGTGGAGAGAAATTATCAGATAGATTCATGAAAACCTAGTAAAATCCAACTGCCTGACAGGTGGCTGAAAGATAAATATTCGCCTGAATCATTTAATTTACATCTCATATCTAGTCTGTTTAATCTGTGTAATCAATATTTACATGTAATCCTCAGGAAGACGGTCAATAATTAAATTGCTCAAAATGTAGAATTATTCATTTAAGTTGGACAAGAACGTTTTTAAAACAACCTTAACAACTTCACTAAAAGAAAAACGGAAATTCCTCCGAACTTGAGTCAACACCAATACCCATTTTAACATGATCATATTGCTTCCATGCAAACATCAACACAATTTATTAAAAAGAAAAGTCACCTCTGCTGGTGTGGCCTGACAACACCGTGCTCTTGTCAGTGGAGCTGTTGACTTTGGACACTGACTCTAAGGTTGATAGATCAGAGTTAGTGCTGGCATCAGGGCCCTCACCATCCCTCTGCTTCTGCAGTGGAGGTTCATTTTCAGTTGTGGCCTTCTGCTTGGTGATCCTCCTCATGGCCTTAATCACAGGCTGATTACTCGCCAAGATGGGGACGGGTGACTGCGGGGTGACAAACCTCTCTGCAAAAGAGGCAAGAAAATAGTGAGCATCAACCTGTTGACTATATATAGTCATGTTTGAATCGTATGACCACATAAGGTGGATGACATTGGATGACTCTGCAAAATTCTGTATCACAATCAACATTGCTTTGTAATTTTAAACAACAACATTTTAAAACTAAGTTCTTATTCCTTTAAGCTGGAAAAGCCAGTGTTTAAAACACCGTGAAAAACATCATGAGAGAAAACTGAAATACCTCTGAGCTGGAGTCAAAACAATCTCCATTTTAACGTGATCATATTGCTTCCATGCAAACAGCAGCACATTTTCTTTAAAAGTAAGTCACCTGTGCTGGTGTGGCCTGAGTCGGTGCAGGCATCAGGGACCTTTCGACCCCTCTTCCGTTGGAGCTTATTTTCCGTGGTGGCCTTCCTTTTGCGGTTCTTAGTCACAGACTGATAACTCCCCAAGATGGCGATGGGTGACTGCGGGGGGCCAATCCTCTCTGCAAAAGAGGCAAGAAAACAGTGAGCATCAACCTGTTGACTGCATGTAGTGAGGTTTGAATCCTATGACCACATAAGGTGGATGACATTGGATGACTCTGTATCACAATCAACATTGTTTTATAATTTTAAACAACAACATTTTAAAACTAAGGTCTTACATTATGTGAACATGGCAACTGTTGTTTGGTTAAGGTTATTGAAAGTACTGTTTACTATTCACAATGACTGTGGCTATTATCCTCCACAGTGAACGAGTAAAGGCATATTATCAAGAGCCTGCAAATGAAATCCAGGAGATCAAGTCTGTTGATCATTTATAATCTTGAAATCATGTTTTATTAATGCAAGTGAAAATAAAGTGACAGTGGAGCACGAATGATATCCACTTTTTCCTATAAAAGTGACTGTGTAGCAAGATTTGTCCTGAAACAAGTGTCTTTATCACGGCACAAGAATGAATGAGGCACGTTACTGCACTAAAGTAATCCTAAATTTAAAGAAATACTTGAAATAAAATGATTTATGCTGGAAGTAGGTTGACATATTAAGAACGTCTTGTGAGACCTCAAACTTATTGACGGAAAAATAAGCTGAAGTCAAGAATTAGTCTGATACCCAAGTGCCAATAAAACTAAACATCATCTTGTATTCATACTTAAAGATTAGTTGTTGGTGTCAATATTTGTATCTAATCCTACGAAAGAAAGTCAATAATTATGTCTCTCAAATGTAGAATTATTATTTAAGCTGGACACGCCAGTTTTTAGAACAAAGTAAAAAACATCACGAGAGAAAACTGAAATACCTCTGAGCTGGAGTCAACACAATCTCAATTTTAACATGATCATATTGCTTCCATGCAAACAGCAGCATATTTTCTTTAAATATAAGTCACCTGTGCTGGTGTGGCCTGAGTCGGTGCAGGCATCAGGGACCTTTCGACCCCTCTTCCGTTGGGGCTTACTTTCCTTGGTGGCCTTCCTTTTGCGGGCCTTAGTCACAGACTGATAACTCGCCAAGATGGCGATGGGAGAGATTGGGGTTCCAAACATATCTACGAATGAGAAAAGACCTGTTGACTGCGTATAGTGAGGTTTGAATCCTATGACCACATAGGGTGGATGACATTGGATGACTCTGCAAAATTCTATATCACAATTAACATTGTTTTGTAATTTTAAACAACAACATTTTAAATCTAAATTGTTAAATTATGTGAACATGGCAACTACTGTTTGGTTAAGGGAATTTACAGTTGGGTAAATTACCTGAATATAGGTCGGTCGAGAGTCCGTAGCAAACTGGTTTGGTGTGAGTAGAGGTCCAGCAAGGAGATAGAACCAGTGATCACAAAGTCTGGGATGGGAGATACAAGTGCATAACAGTGACACAGTGATACATAAGTGATGGAGGCATATGCTTGAGAATACAGAACAACATAGGAAAAGGACTTTTATAACATAGCTCCTCACTCAGTAGCAAAAACCTGCCTTTAAACTTAAAGAGAGGTTTAATGACCAAATCTGCCTATAAACTTAAAAAAATAGCTGATGTGACATTTATTGTGATCATTCTTGATATATCAACCAGCCCTTGGACAATGTTTAGAATTCCAAATTGTCAATAAGTGACAAATAAAACAGGTTTAAAAAAATAATTCCTGCATGAGTGAATAAACTGACTCAGGTCTAGTTAGTCTTGCTCTCTTGATTGGAAGGAGTCGATCAATATTAAGTGTAATTAAATAAAGAATGTTGGAAAATATCATATTTATATACTTCTTACTAGGCTTGTTGCTTTGGGAGATTTTGCATCATCATCATGCTGATATGATGATGATGGTGAAAGAACAGAAGCAGGAGGGTATTTACATTTGGGTAAATTACCTGAATATAGGTCGGTCAAGAGCCTGTAGCAAACTGGTTTGGTGTGAGTAGAGGTTTAGCAAGGAGAGAGAACCAGTGATCACAAAGTGTGGCGAGAGGAAATATAACTGCATAACAGTGACACAGTGATACATAAGTGATGGAGGCAGATGCTTGAAAATACAGAACAACATAGGAAAAGGACTTTTGTATCATAGCTCCTCACTCAGGAGCGAAAATCTGCCTTTAAACTTAAAGAGAGGAGTATTGATCAAATCATGAATAAAAGTGCATAGCAGTGACACAGTGATCCATAAGTAATGGAGGCAGATGCTTGAAAATACAGAACAACATAGGAAAATTACTTTTATAACATAGCTCCACACTCAGTAGCAAAAATCTCCCTTTAAATGTAAAGAGTAATGACCAAAACTGCCTATAAACTTTAAAAAAAATCTGATGTGAAATTTATCATGATAATTCTTGATATATCAACCAGCCCTTGGACAATGTTTAGAATTCAAAATTGTCTTGCTCTCTTGATTGGAAGGAACCAATCAATATTAAGTGTAAACATATACATATGTTCCCTAAATAAGGTATTAAAATGCACATGGCCTGCAATTACAGCTGGACAATTCAATGTTGATGAGCTGTGAATCATTTCATTTAAATACCTTAGCTATGATATATAACAAAGACACTACCAGCAAAATTCCATGAAAGTGTCACTGTGTTATCATAGTGGGAACAGAGCCTGTTCTAACCTGCTTCCTTCATGAGCAAAACAAACACAACAAGTTTATTAAAAACATCAATAAATACAAACAAAAATGAAATCAGTTCATAGCTAAATTGAGACAATAATAAATAGACCAAACAATAAAAAAATCTTAACTTCTTGTCATAGAATCTTAAATTCATAATAAAAAAAATTATAATTGACAGCTTATGACCATTTTTATCACGACTGGTCCACTGGAGGCTTGAATTAAACAGGGCAGCTCTTTCATCTTAAACTTGTGTGGTGTTCGTGTTTTGGTCACTCAGCCTGGTCTGATGGACCCACCACATTATTCGGTCTTTCAATCAATGCAGCTACATCAATATATGTAAAATATGTTAACTTTATCCCAATTACAAGCAATATAAACAGTATATATGGTTAATATTTGTCATTTACCCCTGTTAAATCACATTTATGAATAAAAGTGCTTTACGTTTTTTGTGATAAAATAAAATTATACAAAGAAACATCAATTACAATCAAGATATGATTGGAAAAAACGAATATGAATCAAGGTTTTTCATCAGTGTTGAGGGATATTTCTTGAACTTTATTAGAAATGAAACACACTCATGTCAGTCTACATGAGAAATTATTTTTGAAGAGAGAAAAATCTTTGGAAGACAATGAAGGGGAAGAGTTTAGAGAATATGAAGATCCTGTTTCTATCAATTCCGAGTCTGAGTGAGTTTGAAGAAGACGATGAGATTGACCATCGGCCAGCTACATAAAAAGTTCATCTGCAGCCAGTCCCAAATCCAGGCCAGACCATCAGCAGCCAACATATGGATGACAAAAAATGATGAAATCGCATGGCTACCAATGTAATAACGTGCAACCAGGGCCGACACAGATGGCAGTAATCATGTGCAGGACATCAAGCCTTCTTACAAACTTTTCATTACGTAAATCATTCTGCACTTATTTGGAGGAACAGCATGTTTTCGTAGAAAGCTGGAATGAGATGGACCAAACCCATTTATTTGCATACTTTGGGGTTATTATCCGTGCTGGAGTTTTCAAATCCAAGGGGGAATCCACAAAATCCTTGTGAGATGCAGAAACTGGCAGAGAACTTTTACATAAAATGTGCAGGAATGTGGGAGCAGAGATGCTTGAAATGAACAATTTAACACTTTACGTAGTCCTGGGTCCAGTGGACCCGCACACCACATATGTAATATAAATGTGAAGGGGGGATGTACAGTGAACAGTCACTGAAAATATGTCATTGTATATGTTCATCACAGAAAATGAACCAAGGCTCAGGTTGAAAAAAATATTTATTGCATCATTTTTTCTTTTAGTAAACATTGAAAACGGGTCCCACAGACCTGTACACCATACAAGGGTTGAGTAACACACTGTGCTGGTCAAAGTTGAAACACTAATGAGTTCATGTTTGAAGATCAAATCCATCATTCTACCACGTTTTCAAGTCATGGCCCAATCAGTCCACACTGAGAGAGATTCCTCCTGACAGAGAGCACATGGGTCTGTTGCTGTTTATCCTGTTGCCTGATGGTGAGTTAATATATTAAAATGTCAGTTCTCGAAGAAAAAAAACTAAATATTAAGTTAGAGGTAGTGATGCCATCTTTTTTTCACATCTATATTAAACCATGTGTCTGTGTCTGTGTTCATTGGAGCTCAAACAAATACTTATCTTTCAGCTCCCTGTCAGGTGGATGGATTTTACTTCGTGAAGCTATATGAGGATTTCTCGCCACTGAGCTATTTCCACGACATCTGAAAAGACTACATATGTCGAAATGTGGTGGTTGAAAGCCTTAGAAATATGAAAAGGTGGATGATGAGTTAATATATCAAACTGTCAGTCCTGGAAAAAATATTTTTTTTAAGTTAGAGGTAGTGATGCTTCTTTTTTTTCCCCCAAACTATATTAAACCATGTGTCTTTATCTGTGTTCATTGGTGCAGTCGACTATGAGGTCAAGTACCTGGAGCTTGAAATACTTGGTAAAGGAAGCTTTGGCTCAGTTTATGCCGGCCATAGGAGGTCTGATGATTTACTAGTAAGTACATAATCTGATGTGATAAAATTATTTAATATAATATTCTCACATCACACATATGTGCTCTGACTTCATCCCTGGAACTAAGCAAAGTGCTCATGATCTGTCATGTAGGTGGCGATAAAACACATCCCCTAATCGTCTGTTCCGCCTCAAAGAGTGGTGAGTGATCTGTTGTCTCAGCACCAACTGTTGAAATTAATTGTGTGACTTTTATGCTTTTGTTGTTTCCTTGTTGTTGATGATATACACACACATATTTTTCCTTTAGATGTTAAATGGGAGGCCACACAGTATTCCCAAGGAGGTGCTGCTCATGCAGAAAGCTGCAGGCGAACCAATGACTGTGGGTTGATGGACTGGTACGATCTGGACCAAGTGTTTATACTGGTCATGGAGAGGTCTATGGAACTGCTGTGCTTCATAAAGGAGAACTGTGGTCCGATGGCCGAGGCTGTTGCAAAGGTACTGTTGTTTTATTCTTTGTGTGAGCTGTTTCTCAGACTACAACTGAAAAGGTCGTCATTTTAAATATCATCCCTTTCAGTGGAGAGTGTTTGGCTGCTATCACACCCATATTTAATTTGGGTCCAATCACAAATATGGCGACGCCTGCGATTTCTGGCAGGCAACTCGAGCTGCGCTGCGCCAATCATGTGACATACATCATGTGACATACATCATGTGACATACATCATGTGACATACATCATGCGACATACCTCAATCTCCACAGCCATCTATAATACACACCCACCGTATCAGGTGGTCTATTTAACCAGAGAGACATTACCAGTCAACCCCTCTTGATCGCACTGCTGCTGCAGTATTGCTACCTGTTGCTTCAGCTCCTTCATCACCCCAGCATCCACCTGTAGGCTCCAACGGGGGGTTTCAAGTATTTGGTCATCACTCCCATCATTCCTGTGTAATCATATGGGGGAGTGATTAAGTTGGAGCCTAGACGCCAAACACTAAATCTGTTGTAATAAATATATTACATGATCGAATGTGAGTTGTCTGACTGAACTAACATTTTAAATATGTCTATTAAATTATTTGGGATTCACTCTCTAGAAACCTTCACCTTAAAGAGGGAACTTGAGTTGTAATTAATGGATATATCATTGATCATTGAAAAAGATAAAACTTTTTCAGCACAAATACCTTTTTTTGTCATTTTCAGTGTTACGGGTCCACAGATTGGGACCACAGCAGCAAAGTTAATCTGTAGAAAACAGGACGAATGCAGCAGCAAAAATGACACGATGCATTCATTTCCTTATCCAGACAGCATCTGGCATGTGGGCGGATGTTACCCCCAAAGAGACAGTACAGGGTGCAACTGCTCCCGTGCCAAATGTTCCACCTGGGTGCTGCGGTCATTCACTGATCTCAATACTGATATTATTAGGAATAACCTTAAATTAAATGATTAAAAGCTACACAACAGCTACACAACAGCCATTAAAAAGACCTCGTGTCAGGCCTTTTTTTACAAATGCTCGTCCAATAAATAAGAAAGGCCTTTGGACCTCAGCTTAGTCCTCAAAGTGTTTAGGAGTAGATGGATATTTGAACCCCTACGAGTTCATGTGAAGAGTGCTCTAGCTGAAAGATCCAGAGCAGCTCCAACATAGAATGTGTTTTTCAGTCCCACCCAGAGTCCCTTCTTCACCACTCTAATTGAAGTTAATGACTCTTTATGTCTTTCTTAGATCATCATGAAGCAGCTGCTGGATGCTGCCATCGATTTGAAAGCAAAGGGCATCTTCCACCGAGATATAAAAGCAGAGAACATCCTCATTGAGTCCAGCTCCGATTGCCTGCGAGTGCGCATCATTGATTTTGGATGTGTCTGCATTTGGAAGAAAGACTAAATTTACAGCCAATTCACGGGTACAGCCAACCTGTCTTGTTATCCTGCTTTTCATTCATCTGACTGTAAAATCTCTGCCTGTTCCTCATCCTTTTCTTTTTTCTGTCTCATTCTATCTGACATATTGTATGAACTTTAGCATACGCTCCTCCAAAGTTTCAAATCAGCTGGCCTCGCAACAGTCTGGCAGTTGGCATTATTATTTGAAATGCTGGATTGATTCAGGCGGTTCCACACCACAGGGCTTCGCAGAATTAACTCTGAATCAGCTCTGTGTGGTCCAAAGGTGAGACAACGCTGGTTACAATATGCAGTTATTATGTTCTGTTCCATGTTACAGTCGATCATCGTAGATTCAAGCCTCATCGTTTCTTTGTCGTCTGTCCTCTCTCCTCACTGACTGCCAAGACTTCTTGGGGAAGTGTTTGGCTTTAGAGCCTGAGGACCGTGCCACTCTGGAGGAAATGCCGAAGCACCCCTGGTTAAACAACACTGTACCTAACCCCATCCCATCCCATCCCCAACCACCCACTGTCATCCCGACCAAAAAACCCAATCCCCAAGTCCTCCATCCCCACCATCCCACATTGTTTGGGTCCCTGCCTTCCACCCTCTGTTAATGCTTTCCTATGTTGAGGAACCTGTCTATGTTTATACACTATGTTGTTCTCCCTCATATTACCCATTTTATTTTCATTAAATATTTAAATATCCTCCTTGTCTCCACTTCATATGGTATTCTCTGTCTGAGGCTGTATCCTCCAAAGGAGAGGTCTTCAACGCGGAGGTACTGCAGGGGGGTCGCGAAATGTTTGGATGATTAGACAATTTTGTATATTTGTTAACCTTTTTGATTTATTTTCTAACCATTTTTTTCCCCTCAAATTTAAATGTCTTCAAATACACATTAACATGCATCCTACATATTGTGAGGCTGATTTGACACTCTGCCTGACCACCTCCATCCGTCCAAGGTTAGATAAGTTGTGTGCTGCCCATCAGGGTCCGACATCTCACTAATGTGGGAGTATGTGTGGCATCCACAGAGGGCTTGAGGATTCACTGTCTCTTCTACATGTATGTTTAAAATAAAAACATGAATCTGTGAATTACTTTAATAGCTCAGTGTTGCATGCAAGATGTATGTTTATAAATAGCAGTGGCGTGGCCACCCTCTACCTTGCACATGTTTGAATTAAAAACATAAATATATGCACCCGTGTAATATTTGAATAGCTTAGTAATGAATGCAAAATAACAGGGTAGCTATGTTTATATATGGCACTAGGCCCAGTTTAATATAAAACACAATTGTATACAATATATATAGTAGGGGTTCCTACTCCATCTCTCCACCAGTTTCGGGGTCCTTGGCCTGAAACACGTTGAAGACCCCTGCTCCAAAGTATTTGGCCCCTGAATTGAGACACAGCTTTAACTCATGTACATACTTACTGTGACTCAAGGGACACTGATACTGATGGAGGATCATCTGGACTCTCCTACGAGTGATCACAGTTTATTTTCTTTCACTTTGTAAGAAAACACACTAGATTACTAGTTGGTTCTATTACATGCAGTCAAACAGCTCATTCATTTTTTTCTATCACATCTTCATTGCAGCACACTGTCTGAAACTCTGGGCTATTGCGTTCATTTAAATGGGCTCACTCTGATATTATCCAGCTGTTGGCTTGTCGTTATTCACATAAAGCCCTGGCAGTCTGTTGCTTTATTTAGTTCTTCAGGGTGATCTCACAAAGGAACTCCATGTTGGTCTCTATCAGGTCCCTGAAGGCTAAAGATCAGAGAGAGACAGAGATAATGAGAGAGAGATACAAATAATACATGGGGGGGTCAAAGGTAGATAGACAGAGAGGAGGATTTTAATTTCAGTACATTTCAATACAGGCCTAGTTTGAAACAAAAAATACAGACTAAATGCAGTAATAAATGGTTATGCTATATTCATACTACTCTGGCATTTGTTTTGAGATTTCATTTCATCCCAGTCTCCTCTCCTTCCCCTATCATTACCCGAGCTGCTCCTGTAAAAGTCCTGAAAAGAGAGTAGTTATATGAAAATGCACAGAGACAATCCTCTGCTGCTCATACCTGTTGTCACTTTGGAGAAAGTGTTATGTGCCCTGGAACAACGCTCTACTCCCTCTGCTGGCACACTCTGGTAACTACAACTCATAGTGCCGTTAGTCTTAGTCTGAAATTTTACACAAAATGCAAGATCAGATGGAACAGACTCTGAATCCTGACAACTGTAACATATACTGCTTTAAAATACTCAAATATCAGAATGTGAATAATACAGATTACAGGCCCACAAAACGTTGTTCTACTGCTTGATTTGACTTTCTGATAATTAAACTTATTCCACACACTTTCCACCAAGCACCCGCAGACTCGGTCCATGCCCATTGTTACACCTGCCGAGGTATATTGCTGAAGAATGGCAAGTGTCATTGTGCCACAGTCCGGCGGGAAAGCGGTAAAACATGTTGTGAGCATTTGGGGATTTCTTTCACCTGCATTAGCATAGATGATACCAAACGTTTATCAATTTAGTAACCTCAAGCTATAGCATTGGTTTATCTAAGATCTCAACCATGTTGCATTTTTGTCGCGTCTATTTACAATGATGATTAATGAGGACGTACCGGGTTCTCGTAACAACTGCTGACAACATTTGAGGTCGGGAAGTTTGGTCTGGCATTGCTCCGTTGGGGAGAAACTATGGCCGAACAGAGCTGTTCAGACCAATCAAATTGTCAGGGCGGGCTTTATATGATGATGGACGGATGATCAACAGTGACGTAATCAACAACATCACCAAAGAGCGCTTGGGTTGAATTCGTTTTCATCTAACATACCTGCCGCTGAAGAGCTGAGATGTGTAGATGCTGCCATTGAGCCTGTTTTAGAAGACATCGACAGCTCCTTCATTTTGAAAGAGGAACTGAGAAATGTGATCAAGGCATTTGTAGATCGAATCCTGACTGCCCGGAATCCTGACTGCTGAACAAGAAGTGGAGGGACAAGCTAGGCTCCGATGTTTGTCAAGCCATTGTAATAGCTATCGTCGTGGATGAAGTTCATCTAACTGACAAATGGTAAGAGAAAGTCTTGACTGTCTGACTTAGTAAATAACTCACAATGTCGTGATATGAATCAAATGTTGTAAACATAGTATCATAGGTGTAAATGTAAGGCCTGAGCTTGTGTGTTAGACTATAAACGACAAGATGGTGTAAATGATGCAGTGTCGAGTTGAGTTTGAATGTCGGGGCTCGACACTTGGATAACACCACATGAGCAGGATGGAGGCTTGTTATGTCAAACTGATTGGTCCTATTAATTACGGTCCTGTGACAGGCCACAGACACCACCTTTTATATATTTTAGACAACTATATTTATTGGTCATGGACATGAAAAGGATTTCAAAAAGTGATATAAAAAGTGCTTACGAAGCAAATTGCAAACTTTATTTTCAACAGGGAGGAAACCCTTAACAGAACTACATTCAGTGTAGGATACCATCTGCCTCGACCAAGTGAGAGGCCAGGCCAGGCCATCAGCAGCCAACATATGGATTTAAAAAAATGATGAAATCGCATGGCTACCAATGTAATAACGTGCAACCAGGTCCGCCACGGATGGCAGTAATCATGTGCAGGACATCAAGCCTTCTTACAAACTTTTCATTACTTAAATAATTCTGCACTAATTTGGAGGAACAGCTTGTTTTCATAGAAAGCTGGAATGAGATGGACACATTTATTTGCACACTTTGCGGTTATTAACCTTGCTGGAGTTTTCAAATCCAAAGGGGAATCAACAGAATCCTTGTGAGATGCAGAAGCTGGCAGAGAACTTTTACATAAAATGTGCAGGAATGTGGGAGCAGAGGTGATTGAAATATACAATTTAACACTTTACGTAATCCTTGGTTCAGTGGACCCGAACACCACCTATGTAATATAAATGTGTAGGGGGGGTGTACAGTGTACAGTCACTGAAAATATGTCATTTTATATTTTCTATTTATATGTTTTATCAAAGAAAATGAGCCAAGGCCAATGAGTCTCAGGTTGAAAAAAATATTTATTTTTCTTTTAGCAAAGAACAACATACTGTCACACCGCTGTGAGGTTTGTCTTGTCTTGGGTTTTTTGTCTCGTAACTTCCTGTTTTATTTTGAAATCCTAACTCTCCTCTCGTTTCAGGTCACTTGCCCTTCCTCATGTGTCACCGGTCTGATTTTCTCCCCTGATCCCGGATTGTTTCCACCTGTTCCCTTCACCCTCATGTGCTCATAGTCTGCGTCTCCCCTTTGTCTTGTGCCAAAGTGTTTCGTCCTTGTCCGTGCACCTAAGCCCTTTTCCACAATCATCGTTGTTTTTTTGCCTATGAGGTTTGCTATGCCACGTAAGTTGTTTTCTGTTTCCTCCTTGAGAGTGATTTTTCGTTTATTAAAGTTTTCTAGTTTAGCTTCGTTTTGTGTTGTTTGTAATCTGTTATTCTTCCTCCCTTTTGGAGCGATTTAGGTTTAGAGAGTTTTAGTTTAGTGAGCCTTTTCTTTTGTCATAATTCGGGAGCGATTTATGTTTTAAACCTTTCTTTTTCCAGTGTTTTTTTTTAATTTATTAAGGGGTTTCTTTCCCCGAGTTATTCTAGCCAGGTCGTAGATATATTAAGTGAGTTTTTCATAGCCCAATCCTTTGTCACTCTTCATAGAGGATCAGAAGTCAAAGTGTGCTGGTACGCGTAATCCTCTGCATCTGAGTCCTCATTTCAGTCCAGGCCTGACACATACAAGGGTTAAAACAAGATTTCCTGCATGAGTGAATACACTGACTCAGGTCTGGCTAGTCTTGCTCTCTTGATTGGAAGGATCCAATCAATATTAAGTGTAAATATATAAAAATATCCCCAAATGTATTAAAATGCACACTATCTGCAATTACAGCTTGACAATTCAATGGATCTATTATTGACTGCCTTCTATCCCTCGGAGTACAGGTCATATGGTTGAGTGCTAAAGGTCATCTTCATCTGCTTTCTTCTAACTTAGCCTGACTTTGTAAAACTTTTGATGAATAACAGAGCTGATGGCCGGTGTCTTTCAAAATTGACATCATTAGACGGTCATTGACACGTGGTGTAAGGCTGCGGCCTGTGATCATCGTTTCCAGCGTTGCTGCAAATATGTATGTAGGTTGATGAGCTCCTAATCCTTTCATTTAAATACCTTAGCTATGATATATAACAAAGACACTACCAGCAAAACTCCATGAAAGTGTCACTGTGTTAACATAGTGAGAACAGAGCTTGTTCTAACCTGCTTCCTTCATGAGCAAAACAAACAAGTTAGGTGATTTCACACGAGACATTTACAGTAACAGTGGATCACATGACTAATGGTATATGAAAAGGGTGGTTTGTAGTGAAAAAATCCTGATAAATGGTCAATATTTAGATTTGAGGTCCTGCAGCTTTAATGCTTCGGTTCATTATGTGCTGCTAAATGTTATGTGGCTAACAAGTTCCCAATATCAACTTGTAACATGTCAATGTGCTGCTTCCAGATTAGTTTTTCTTGATCCTGTGTGACAAACAAAATCAAGTATAACCTCGGCCAAGGAGGAAATAAAAGATGTTTTGTTTGTTTGTTTGTTAGCAACATGACCGATAAGCGACTGAACGGATTACTATGGAACTTGGTAGATGGAAGTGAAATGGGTTAGTAAAAACACAATGCATTTTAGATTTTATTTTTCTTCCAATATACCCACAATTCCACGCACTCTGCACTAGTCGCCGCTCTATTGCAGTCAGAGAGCAGCTGCTATCCAAACAAACAAAACAGGGATAAATCTGAAGAACCTGAGGACCTTCTGGATGGGAAGTTCATGTTCCAAAAAAACAAACATGGAACAATCAATAAAACCAAGGTGATATGCACACTCTGCGGGAAGGCTTTATTGTTTCACCGTAGCAATACTAGCCTCAAGTACCACCTCAACGCGAAGCATGCGTTGGTCGGCGAGGGGCGTTCAAGTGGAATGCGCCAAACCACCCTCACAGAACAACGTAGGCCCCTCACTAAGTCTGCCTATGACAAGTTGACTAGCACAGTTGCCAAATGGATTGCAAAAAGCTGTAGACCGATTAATATTGTCGAGGATGAGGGGTTCACCGAAGTTTTGCGAGTGGCAATGGGGGACCCGAGCATCAAAGCACCACAAAGACGCACAGTTATGACAAAAATCCACGAGCTGTATGAAGCTGAAAAGAAAAAAAAGGAAGACGACTTGGCTGATACGAATTATGTGGCGCTGACTGTTGATCACTGGACCTCTGTGAGTAACAAGAACTACCTGGGTGTAACTGCAGATCTAATCACAGACGAATGGAAGTTAAAGTCTGAAAATCTGCCAATGTGACAATTCTTCATGGCAACTGAGCAGCTGTGCTCTGCCTTTCTTCTTCTGCTTCCCAGTTCTTTTTCATTAAACGGCTGATTTAGCCGTTTAATGGGACAAAGCTCGATTACATCCTTCTACTTTGTCTTTCCTCCGCTACTTGTTTGTCCATCCATCCATCATCAAAGTCTACCGACAGCCTAACCTTTGGAAGGTCTTGGGGGAGTTGGAGCCAGCAAATAACAGGGCCAATATACAGACACACAACCATTCAGTCTTACATTCACACCTACAGTCAATCAACAGACTCTAGGATTCACCGCAAGCGAGTGGTGCAGTTGTTCTAACACACAACAGATGCAACAAAAACAAAAAGAAAATAAACATGTCCGGATGAAAATCTGTGCCACATGATGAAAACACCAACGAAGAAGTCAAGAGAGTTTGTGGTCATAAGAGCCGACGCTGCTGTTGTCAAGTGTTTTAAATGGTGCTGTCAAACGATTAAAATATTTAATTGCGATTAATCGCATTTATGTCATAGTTAACTCAAAATTAATCGCGATTAATTGCAAATTTGTATCTATTCTTAATGTCCCTTCATTATTTTTTTCTCCATTTTTTGGGGTTTTAATGCTCTATCAACATGGAAAGTGGATTGGCTTGCTTTATGCAAATGTTTTATTTTATTGAAAAACAACATTTCCAAACAGGGCGGTACAAAATAAAATTATAAAGTGCACATTTCAGGTAAACAAGGGCTATAGTGCAGTTAAACCATGGCTTAATATTTTCTTTTCTTCAAGTTTGCTGTGAACATAGCAGTCAGGCCTCTCAAACAGACAAGCAACAAAATAACAAACAAACAAAATACACAGGCAAGTGTCGGCCTACTTTGAAACAAATTAAACACAGAAATGTGTAGGGCTATTTGAGTCCTCCCCATATTTGTGGAAAATGTATGAAATAAGAAGTACCCTATTTTGAAATAAATAAAAACATATAGCTGCAGCCTAGTAGCTTAAAAATATATATATTTAGTTGGCGAAATATTCAAACAAAAAGCGAGAGCAGGTCAGACTGGAGGCAAACACAGATACTGAAACTCGATAGAAACCAACTGCAGCTACTGCTCTGATCGAGAAGCTGAGGCGCTGATCTCTGATCAGCTGAGACCAGAGAAACTCTGTGTTTTCACTGTTTTCATAGTTAAGAAGCAGTGAGTCATTGAGCTCTGATCTCACTGTGTCTCTCTGAGCGAGTGCGCGGGGGCAGGGGGCGGAGCTACGGTGCGCTATCTTGAACCACACACACACACCCACACACGTGCCCGCTCCTTGTACATCATCCTGATACGATGATGTTTTAAAAAATTATTGTGACTTAGTCAACCACAAACATGCAAAAGAGTGTGTCACACGGCGAAAGCGTGAGAGTTGGCAGCTCTGCGTTAATCTCGCGATAAAAAAGTTGATGGCGTTAAAATGGGTTTGCGTTAACGCCGTTAATAACGCGTTAAACTGACAGCACTAGTTTTAAACAAAATCAGTTGATCTCTGCTGAGGAATAATATGTTGCATTCTGCCTCTGCCTGCTGCACCAGGCCTCCCCAGAATGCTGTTGAGAATTGAATGCTGTTGTAACCCCCTCCTGTGTTGTGCATGTGGAAGAGGCATTATGGTTGTGCATTATGGAGAACCAATTCTCCAGAGATCCTCTACAAGACATGTCTGAAAACGGTTTAACCAACCTGAGTCTAATCTGCACATCTTTTGACTGTGAGAAGAAGCTCCCTTGTGTGTAAAAGTATATTTCATGAACAAAACCAAAAACTGTTAAGGGAGAATGTGTCTTTCAAAAGTAATGGCAGTTGGCGTGTGTCACCGAGTCAGGAGACAGAGCGGGCTGCATTGATCGTACACAGCACTCCACCGCGAGACTCGCTGGCCTCTGTGGCAGACATGTCTCTTTAGATTAGAACCAGCGCACTCGTTCACACCGGCGAGGCTGATCCGAGGCCACTGGTATAAGCCGGGCGGCTCCTTGCATAGGCGACATAGGCGGTTGCCTAGGGCGCAAAATGCAGAGAGCACTGGAGATAGAATTGCCACGAAAGCAGTCTGTGTGTGAGTGTGATCCAGCTAATACTCATGTTGTGGTGACCTAAATCTGTTTACACAGTTTCATAAAGGGAACAAAAAAGCACGTTCCCATTATGGAAATCATTACAATTTAAGGTATAGACACACCCATTTGAATGGTTCATGCTAGGTTATGTTTAAGTTTAAGTTAACATTAGGGTTAGAGTTAGGCACTTAGTAACTATTGTTGAGGTTAAAATAAGTTGAAGGGAAATTTATGTAAGTCAATGTAATGTCCAATAAAGTAATGGTGACGTGTGTGTGCGCGTGTGTGTGCATGTGTCTGTGTGTGTGTGTTTGTGTGTGTGTGTGTGTGTGTGTGTGCGTGTAGTTGTAATTTGTACTTTTTAAAGACCATTTTGAGCATAGACCATACAGAGTGAGGACATTTTTGCAAAGGGAGAACATTTTTGTCCGGTCCCCGCGTTTTCAAAGGCTGGTTTGACGGTTAAGACTTGGTGTGAGTGTTAGAATGAGCGTAAGGTTAGGCATTACAAGAACTCAAATAATACCCATCCTGATTGTCATCTTTTCATTCTTTTTTTTATTTTTAATTGTTCCTATGTCCACCTCATGGATTGCCCTTGCTGAAAGGTGAAACTGAGTTGGACATGGAGGACCTGAGGCTCTTTTCAAACAGCACCTTTTCGGACTGTGAACGTTGGCTTGTGTGTATTGTATTGGGTTACCTTGTTTTTCTGGTATGTTTATTTGATGTGTAGTAGTCAGGAAGAGATTCGCTCTTGGAAAACTGAACTAAAATAAATCATCTCATAATAATAATAATTGGTTTAACAAAATCTTCGGGGGGTTGGGGAGAACAAACGCATTCACTCCCCAACTGTATGAAATGGACTAGGTCATGTATTAAAATGTACGGATTCAATTGCAGTGATGTTACTAATGTTCTTTATTTTTTATTCCACCGTGATCGTAGGTGGTTTTACCATCTTGTCCTCAAGCTGGTTTGTCCTACATGTCGTGACATGAGATCAGCGAAGACCCCTGACCAGATCTTGCTTTCAGGAATAACCAATACACAGAGAGGCTGTGGTTAGTTATGTCATACACATCCAGATTTTTCGAAGCCAAGCAAAGATTGTGTAAAGCAAAAGAGAAGTGACTGAATTTACATGATGTAAAACTAAATTATTGTTGCACATGATTGATTATGTCCTCGTAGTCATAACGACAAAGATGGATGGAAAGATGTTTTATTTTTTTAAACAAGGAATCTCAAGCTTCGCTCTCCCTTTTTATATGATGACATCACATTAAACTGCAGTCTGACACTTAAGCACACATAAAGCAGATTCCCTTGGTCTCTTGGCTATTGTTTTTCATTGTCCTTAAAAATAGTTTCAACCAGATCTGATGTGCACACTTTTTGGGGTAGGCGTGGATGTTGGGGGCTTTGTATTCCATAAAATATGAGAATAAAATATACCACGTATTCTGCTTTACATTTATTTACTGTAGGATCAGCCTGTAACAGTGTGGGTGTGTGAGCTGAATATCTTGACTGAATATTATGTTGAATTATGCATTTAAAAGATGTCTAAACTGCAATTATACATCTAGAAACATGATGATGATGGAGAGAAATGCAATTTAATCAGAACATAACAGAGTACAGTTCCTTCTCTGGCCACGAGATGGTGACCCTGAGCTATGTTCCCTTGAATCTGCTGCTGCTCATGTGTGTTTTGTCCTCTTAAATCCATCAGATTAAAAAACCTATTACTGCACATGTCACATGTATAAATATGAGGCCTGAACATGAGCAGACTGCTGGATCAAATCAAAATGAGTTTGACCAGTGTAATAATCCCGGGTCAGCTCCTGATAAACACTGGGCTGCACAGATTGGAACACTTCAGCAGCTTTTGCTGCTTGCACAGCTTCACAAGCCGGTGAGCCTCCTGTCCCCCGCATTGTGAAAATTACATTTTGTGAAAAAGATCTTTATTAATCTGTAACCTCACTAAATGAGGAGTTTGGTAACTAACGATAAGCAATTATCCTTTCATGGTGAAATATAAAACCTGATGTATGTTTATAACAAACAATTTCATTTTATTTAAAAAAAATTCACTTGATACATTATCTTCAGGCGCTATACAGAGTACAAATACAAAGTAGTTTCTTCTGTGTCATTTTAGTTTGTGGATTTCCGTCTCTTTGTGTTTTCTTTTTCCTGTTTTATTTTGTAGTCTTGTTTTCCTTTAGTGTTTTCCAGCTTCTTGGGTGTGTCACTTCCTGTCTTGGTGATTGTCTTCCCAAGTCCTCATGTGTTGCACCTGTGTCTCTTTTTAAGCCTCTGTGTTCCCCTGTTTCCTTTGTCGTTCGTTACTCGTTTTACACGTTCTCTTATGGGTTGTCGTGTCTTGCTGTCTCGTCTAGTTTTCCCATCCTGATGTTCCGTGTTCCCTGTGCGCCTTGCTGCTCAGCTTAGACTCTCCTTATATTCAAATTGTATTTTCTGTTCATCCTCTGCATCCTGGGTCCATCTCCATCCACATAACCTGACATCTTCCACGTCTCATGCTGGCTTCTTCCTGGCTGTCTCCACTCCTCTGTGCTCTCCTCTGGACCCCACACCTGAGCTCCAGGTTTAATGAGGGCGGAGGCATTGGCACCTCCCCCAGAAGTGCCTTCTGGGAGATTTAGTCCTCCCGGCAGCCATCTTGTGGCGTGGTGGCCACTCGCAGGGTGAGGAACCTTACTGCACTCTATCACACGCCCTCTTGTGATGCCACAACGCACATGTAGACTATTCCGGCAGGCTCATGGAGTCTGATAATAATCCGACCAAGAAGTACCGTACATATTGCAGTATACATATAAATGGGTGGGTTGGGGAAAGAGGATTTGGGAAGTGGGGAGTTGGGGCTGGTTGGTTTGGATGTGGTGAGATTGGGGATGGGGGAGTTGAGTATATGGAAGTTGGTGCTGAATGGTCTGGATAGGATGATATTGGGGATGGGGGAGTTGGAGATGGATGGTTTGGATATTATGAGGTTGGGGATGGGGGAGTTGAGGATAGGGGAGTTGGGGCTGAATGGTCTGGATAGGATGATATTGGGGATAGGGGAGTTGGAGATGGGGGAGTTGGGGATGGATGGTTGGGATCTGGTGAGGTTTGGGATGGGGGAGTTGGGGCTGGGTTGGTTGGGAATGGGCTGGTATAGGGCTAACTAACCAGCGGTGCTGCTTCAGTTCCTCCAAAGTGGCCCGCTTCTTAGGGTCTAAAACCAGACACTTTTTCAAGAAGTCTTGGCAGTCTGTGAGGAGAGAGGACAAACGATAAGGAAACGATGAGGCTTGAATCTACAGTGATCGACTCTAACATGGAAGTACCATAATAACCGTACATTAAAAACCCGCATTGTCTCACCTTTGGATCCAAACCAGATTTGGAAATTAGGCCTGATAATGTCCCTGGTGTGGAACCACGCGTCTCCAGTCAGCATTTCAAATAGAATTGCTGCCATCTGCCAGACTGTCGTGGGGCCAGCCATGTATCTGCCTTTCATTGAGAACTCTGGAGGGGCGTATGCAAAGGTTCCTACAATATACCAGAGAGAAGGAGACAGAAAAAAACTAAGGATGATGAACAGGCAGAGATTTTACAATCAGATGAATGAAGAGCAGGATAACAAGACAGGTTGGCTGTACCAGAGAATTGGCTGTAGACGCAGTTTTCCCTTCTATTGCAGCCACATCCAAAATCAATGATTCGCACTCGTGGTCCATCGGAGCTGGGCTCAATGAGGATGTTCTCTAATTTTAAATCTCGGTGGAAGATGACCTTTGCTTTCAAATCGAGGGCAGCATCCAGCAGCTGCTTCATGATGATCTGAGAAAGAGGTAGAGTCACAAATGAGTTAGAGTGGTGAAGAAGGGATTCTGGGTGGGAGTGAAAAACACAGTCTATGTTGGAGCTGCTCTGGATCTTTCAATCAGAGCACACTTCACATGAACTTGTAGGGGTTCAAATATCCATCTATTTCTGAGCACTTTGAGGACTAAGCTGAGGTCAAAAGGCCTTTCTTATTTTCCGGGACCAGCAGTTGTAAAAACGACCTGGCACAAGGTCCTTCTAAAGGCTGTTGTGTAGCTATAGTTTTCTCAACTTTTCAGCCACTAATATATCCCTTAATTACAACTCAAGTTCCCTCGATAAAAGTAAACGTATCTAAAGAGTGAATCTCCAATAACATATTTGACAAATTTAAAATGTTAGTTGTGATTGGACCAACATGTAATATGGGTGTCATAGCAGCCAAACACTCTCCACTGAAAATGATGATATTCAAAATGATGACCTTTTCAGTTGTAGTCTGGGAATACAGTAAAACGCCAGTACCTTTGCATGGTTCTCAGCCAACGGACCACAGTTCTTTTTTACGAGGTGCAGCAGATCTGTAGAGTCGACTGGCCTCTCCATGACCAGAAGAACCTCTTGTTTCAGGTCGTACCAGTCCAGTAATGACACGGCTGCAGGTCTTCCCACAGTCACTGGTTCGCCTGCAGCTCTCTGCATGAGCAGCACCTCCTTGGGAATCAAACGTGATCTCCCATTTATCATCTAAAGGAAAAATATTCGTTTGTATCTCTTCAACAAAAAGGAAACAACAAAAGCATAAAAGTCACAGAATGATTTCAACAGTTGGTGCTGAGGCAACAGATCACTCACCACTCTTTGACGGGGAACAGACGATTTGGGGATGTGTTTTATCGCCACCTACAAGAAAGATCACAAACACTTTGGTTAGTCCAAGGGATGAAGTCAGATTATGTATGTGAGATGTGAGAACATTATATTACATTATTTGTAATCACATCATATTATGTACTTACTAGTAAATCATCAGACCTTCTGATGCCAGCGTAAACTGTGCCAAAGCCTCCTTTACCAAGTCGTTCACGCTCCACGTACTTGGCCTCAAAGTCAGCTGCACCAATGAACACAGACACAGACACATGGTTTAATATAATTGTGATTCTAATGTAACATTTTTTTTCCATGACTGACATTTTGATATAGTAACCCATCATCCACTTTTTCATATTTGTAAGGCTTTCAACGACCACATTTTAACATATGGAGTGTTTTCAGTGGAGAGAAATTATCAGATAGATTCATGAAAACCTAGTAAAATCCAACTGCCTGACAGGTGGCTGAAAGATAAATATTCGCCTGAATCATTTAATTTACATCTCATATCTAGTCTGTTTAATCTGTGTAATCAATATTTACATGTAATCCTCAGGAAGACGGTCAATAATTAAATTGCTCAAAATGTAGAATTATTCATTTAAGTTGGACAAGAACGTTTTTAAAACAACCTTAACAACTTCACTAAAAGAAAAACGGAAATTCCTCCGAACTTGAGTCAACACCAATACCCATTTTAACATGATCATATTGCTTCCATGCAAACATCAACACAATTTATTAAAAAGAAAAGTCACCTCTGCTGGTGTGGCCTGACAACACCGTGCTCTTGTCAGTGGAGCTGTTGACTTTGGACACTGACTCTAAGGTTGATAGATCAGAGTTAGTGCTGGCATCAGGGCCCTCACCATCCCTCTGCTTCTGCAGTGGAGGTTCATTTTCAGTTGTGGCCTTCTGCTTGGTGATCCTCCTCATGGCCTTAATCACAGGCTGATTACTCGCCAAGATGGGGACGGGTGACTGCGGGGTGACAAACCTCTCTGCAAAAGAGGCAAGAAAATAGTGAGCATCAACCTGTTGACTATATATAGTCATGTTTGAATCGTATGACCACATAAGGTGGATGACATTGGATGACTCTGCAAAATTCTGTATCACAATCAACATTGCTTTGTAATTTTAAACAACAACATTTTAAAACTAAGTTCTTATTCCTTTAAGCTGGAAAAGCCAGTGTTTAAAACACCGTGAAAAACATCATGAGAGAAAACTGAAATACCTCTGAGCTGGAGTCAAAACAATCTCCATTTTAACGTGATCATATTGCTTCCATGCAAACAGCAGCACATTTTCTTTAAAAGTAAGTCACCTGTGCTGGTGTGGCCTGAGTCGGTGCAGGCATCAGGGACCTTTCGACCCCTCTTCCGTTGGAGCTTATTTTCCGTGGTGGCCTTCCTTTTGCGGTTCTTAGTCACAGACTGATAACTCCCCAAGATGGCGATGGGTGACTGCGGGGGGCCAATCCTCTCTGCAAAAGAGGCAAGAAAACAGTGAGCATCAACCTGTTGACTGCATGTAGTGAGGTTTGAATCCTATGACCACATAAGGTGGATGACATTGGATGACTCTGTATCACAATCAACATTGTTTTATAATTTTAAACAACAACATTTTAAAACTAAGGTCTTACATTATGTGAACATGGCAACTGTTGTTTGGTTAAGGTTATTGAAAGTACTGTTTACTATTCACAATGACTGTGGCTATTATCCTCCACAGTGAACGAGTAAAGGCATATTATCAAGAGCCTGCAAATGAAATCCAGGAGATCAAGTCTGTTGATCATTTATAATCTTGAAATCATGTTTTATTAATGCAAGTGAAAATAAAGTGACAGTGGAGCACGAATGATATCCACTTTTTCCTATAAAAGTGACTGTGTAGCAAGATTTGTCCTGAAACAAGTGTCTTTATCACGGCACAAGAATGAATGAGGCACGTTACTGCACTAAAGTAATCCTAAATTTAAAGAAATACTTGAAATAAAATGATTTATGCTGGAAGTAGGTTGACATATTAAGAACGTCTTGTGAGACCTCAAACTTATTGACGGAAAAATAAGCTGAAGTCAAGAATTAGTCTGATACCCAAGTGCCAATAAAACTAAACATCATCTTGTATTCATACTTAAAGATTAGTTGTTGGTGTCAATATTTGTATCTAATCCTACGAAAGAAAGTCAATAATTATGTCTCTCAAATGTAGAATTATTATTTAAGCTGGACACGCCAGTTTTTAGAACAAAGTAAAAAACATCACGAGAGAAAACTGAAATACCTCTGAGCTGGAGTCAACACAATCTCAATTTTAACATGATCATATTGCTTCCATGCAAACAGCAGCATATTTTCTTTAAATATAAGTCACCTGTGCTGGTGTGGCCTGAGTCGGTGCAGGCATCAGGGACCTTTCGACCCCTCTTCCGTTGGGGCTTACTTTCCTTGGTGGCCTTCCTTTTGCGGGCCTTAGTCACAGACTGATAACTCGCCAAGATGGCGATGGGAGAGATTGGGGTTCCAAACATATCTACGAATGAGAAAAGACCTGTTGACTGC